>NW_009596597.1:38434-49740 GCF_000690535.1 Cariama cristata
AATTACTAACTTTGAAGGTTGAAAAGCCTGAGATTCTCTGTGCAGTGTGGCACTCTCACATGAGACAAAAGTGGACTATATCTTTCACAAGACTAAAACAAAACAAAAGAAGGTACTTCTGTTGTAATCTGAGCTACTATCATCAGCACAAACATAAGTAATCACGTAAATATGTTTTCTTTTGGAAAATTATTTTAATACCTTACAAAGATAAAGCTTGAAAGAGAATGGCGTGTGATGCCTTCTCCCCCATGTGTGCAGCCCTCCTTGCTTCTTTTAAATTATCCCTGAAAGCTTCTGTTGTCAGCTACAGGACATGAGATTCCAAAAATAAACATATTAGGGATGAGTGGTATATGCCTTCCTGAGGTGCTGACGGTGTGGTGCATCCCCTGTGTTACTCGACTTTTGGTTATCGTGCACCACATGCAGAATACAAACCATGAATTCTTCTGTCTGTTCTTTTCCATTCTCTTTGCCATGCTTTTCTGAGACTATAGCCAAAATTGCAACTTTTCACAGCCCTGCTCTGAGAGGCTGTGTAAAAACCTTGCTAGTACAAACAACTTGGTCTGATGGCAGACAGACAACTCCCCCCCACCCAGCACATGGTCTCAAGAAGCCTGACACCGGCTACCACCGCGTTCCTCCAGCAACAAGGCTGTGAGAAGAACCAGGTGAACACCTGCCACCTGGGCCAGCTCAGCTTCAAAGTCCATTTGTGGAAGTCAGCGTAATATATTTTTTTCAAGCTTTCTTAACACCTATGTCCATTGATAAAACTGCAATTAATGAATCAAGTCTCACGTGAATTTGGTAACTCATTTCTGAAAACACCAGCATTTCTTGGTCTGACATAGCTATTTCCTTGCTGAAAGTATTTGGTGAAATTAGGCAGGCAGTATACTTTTCTGTTGGTTTCTATGTAAGCTTGCTTTTTTGCATTCAAGGAAAGAGCAGTCATACAGCAATTTGACTGGTTTCTTTCTGTAAGAAGGACAGTTAATGTCTTCAAAAACATTAAAGTGGTCCATGTTAGAGTTTGGGGTTTTTGTACATGAAAACTCTATATATAGTAACAGGAAGGTGAATGACACTTGAGTTCTGTGTTCCCCGCTGCTGTCCTGCCCCAGAGAAAAAGGTGCTTATCAATACAGGAGTAAGGCATCAGTGATGCCTTGGGACTCTGCATGGCCTCAGCTGCTTAAAGCCATGCAGGTGAAAAAGAAATGCCTGGGTTGGGACATGGCTGGTGGTGGGCACATGGTCAGGGGGACGGGCACGCTGGGCTTTCCCTGGCCTCCTGCTCTTCCCAGGCATCCCGCCTTGGCCACGGACAGGGACAGGCTGCTGGGCTGGACTCGGTGCCTCCTCCTCTAACCCCAGCATCACTGCACTTTGACTCCTAAGAGTCACCTGTATTTGTCTCAAGGCACGCTGCCTAAGATTTTTGTTTCCCTTCAGACATTATCAGCAAAAAAATCTGTACAACCCATTCCAAAAGCTAAGTGACCTGACCGATCCTTACCTCCCACTCACTCAGCAAGGTTAATACGGATGGATCATTTCATGGCTGCTGCTCTCTCTGTGCTTCGGCTGGGTGTCACAATGCTGATGGGGAAAAAGGGTGGCCGGCCCAGGCTCCAGATGGCGAGGAGTTTGGTTTGCACCCTGTTCAGGGCTGGGGGTAAGGCCAGCTGCACTCCTGGCTGATCAAACCCAGGACATGCCGAGTTAAAGGAGCACTACATGACCTTTCTTCAAGCAGAGCTCTTTGTCTTAATGAAGATCAGCAGGACAGGAGTGTCTTGTGCCATCTTAAATGTATCTTTGTCACTCTTCTCCTTTAGAAATGAAATTTTATTGAAGCACATGCTGCCATTTTGAGTCCCCTCTCAAAGAAAAGGGGAGTGGGGGAAGATCAGGCAAAAAAAATCTCTTCATGCTCTGCCTCAGCTCCTGTCTTAACCTTGAATTTCTCAGCCCATCGGTTGTCCATTTACCCCTACATTTACTCACTCAACCACTGAGCCCAGAGCAAGGCTATATTGTTTCTGTTCATCCATTCCCCACTGGGCTAATGCAGATACAGAAAAATCACTGTTAATGCTGCTTCAGCTGACCTGTCTTCAAAGGAGTTACGAAAACCTTGTCCTGATTCTCATCCTTTTAAAGCCATGCCTGGCTGTCGGTGACAGCAACGTGGCATCACCACCATCACTCAGCCTCAGGAAAGCAGCCCTGAGCAGCCCCCTCCGTCCATGCCCAGCCTCGCTGGCAGGAACCGGCACCTCCTGAGCCACCCGATGCCCCTGCCCGCACATGTAGCATTGTCACGGCCGCTACCCCAAAACTCCTCTCCAAGGGTGCAGCTGCAGAGCCATCGCCACCATTGCTAACATCATGCACCGCTCCTCCCAGCTTGCTGGTGCAGAGCTAGCACTGCTCAGTCACTGCGTGCAGCCCTCCTCAATACCTGTGAGATCAAAAGAAAAAAAAAAAATTAAAAGAAAGCATTATGGTGCAAGACTGGGCTATAGGAGACCCTCAGTCAGTTCCCTGCTCTGCCATACACTTCTGAGGATGCCTTATTTATTTTCTTGAGGCTCAGTTCATCATCACTCAAATAACTCCCAGTCTGCGTAAGGCACATGCTGGGAGCGAGGGGCAGGTGCGCTGCTGTCAGAGAAAGGGTCGGCCAGTCAGTTCTTATCTTGTCTGATACACTGGGGTAAGTTACGAACAGAAACTTGGTCGACCTCGGTGTATGAGCCCAAATGTCAGAGAGCAGATAATGTCTATTGTAAATGTCAGAGACGAGGGATTTTTCTTTTCCCTTTAAGAAAAAAAAAAAAAAAACATCGACAAAGGTTAGTGACTGTATTTACAGTGCCATTCACACAGGCTCGGCTCCACTGAGCGTGACCGGTATTGCCCAGGTAGGTGAGCATCCTGTGGGAACAGTAAAAGGGACCTGCTCAAAGGCATGGGTCTGGTAAAGCACCCGAGCCCAGCTCAGTCCCCTCCTTCGGCCGTAAAGCGGCTGTCGGTAAGACAAGGCTCTGCTAAGGGCTGGCAAGTTCAGGCTACTGTCTCCAGAGCAGAACACAGGGATTCGATCGCTATCTGGTGGGCTTCTCACCTTTCTGACCCACCTCCCCATGAAAATTTGCCCAGGGCAGTGACAGCCAGCCCACTGCAGGCGCCGGCAGTGCCAGCCTTCCCGCCCAACGGCCCACTGGCACCAGCAGAAATGGACAACGCCTTTTCCAAAAAACACCTCCCAACCCACTGCTCAAGGCTTGCTACTGCCTAGTAGGCTCTACCGATTTCTAACTCTTATTTTCCCACCTTGTCAGAGGTGCCACGTCAGCTTAGGGCTCCTTTCCCTGGGCTGAGGGCCTCCACGGTAGAACTGAGGTATGAAAAATAAGCGGTTCTCCTTACGTACCCGCTGCAGGGCCTCGGCTCAGCCCATCTCCTCCACTCCTCACCCAGGCCATCTTTCTGTGCTGCCCTCCCCCTCAAAAAGTCTCTCATTTTTCATTAGCAGATTTTTTTTTTTTCCTGTCAGCATAGTCCCACTTTCTGCATCTTCCTCATTATGAAGATAATTAAGTAAAATTAATTACCAAAGCAAATCACTGAAATCTGCCTGCCAGGAATCTAATTTCAAAATTTAAAAAAAAAAACAGGTAGGTTACATTTATAGCCCATTTGCGCAGTCTTTTTTTTTAGCCCTTCTGTTTGACTGTCTTTCATGCCTTTTTTACTCTTTTAAATACTGCTGGGATTTCTTTTTTCCTTTTTTTTTTTTTCTCTCTTCACTTCCTTCCCAGGACTCTCCAGACACTAGAGGGAAGTCTTGCTTTCTCTGTGCCTTTCAGTCCAAAGTTCGGTCTAGTTCATCTTCAACTCACCACATCGTCCTGAACTTACACTAAATTGCCCATAAGGTCCTGAATGAATTCAGCGGCTGCATTTACGCCAGGAAAGCCCCAGTCTGAGGGAAGCCCAAGCTGTGCACAGCTGGCCGTAAAAACCACCCCTCATGCAGGTGTGTGACTTTATCTAAAAGCTTCCCCGCATGTCACCGTTCCTTCTTAGAGACGCCAGGCTGCACCCCAGGTTATCAGTGACTGCTCCAATGCCAGTTTTGATATTTTAATCTTGTTGTTTAGCTTTTATGATTTCGGATTTTTTTATTTTTCATACATATCACAGAAGCTGAAAAATACCCCTGGTTTAGACTTTTTACTCAGTGTCACGTGGATTTAAACCTTTCAGAAATATTTTCCCATGGGTCTGGGTTTTTCCAACTAAAGCTGTAGCCCCACACAGCATCATCTCAGGACTGCGGGATGTAAAAAGGCTTGTCCTGAGCTGCTCACAGCTGGCGTGGATTACAGGAGACCCACACCCCTCTCTTCTCTCCACGGCAGGTCCACCTGCAGCCACCACAGCACTCGGCAGAGCCCACCTGGATCCAGAGCAGCTCCTCCGAACGCCCTCGGTGTAGCAATGAGCCACCAACTCCCCCCACCACCGGCCGGCACGGCTGTGACATTACTGGAGGGGGTGGGAGCCTGTGTTGCACAGGGACTGCTTCAGCTCTGGGGCAACAGCAGTGCCTGCAAACCGATGCTGTAACTGCTCTGCAACGGGGAGGACGGGGCACTCTCCTTTTCTGCAGAGCCTGGCTTCTCAGGGCTTCCAGATTTGGGCATCTGATCCAAGAAATCCCCTGGGAGGAGCTCAGCTGTGACCTGTGTTTTCACACAAGCGCCAGTGGAATTTGCATTTGGTGTATTAGTGCTCAACACATTGGTTGCCCAACTGCTCTTACTGTTCATTATGCCCTTAAAATTGAATTTTTGTTTACTTAAGGTCTTTCTAAAAACTGTCTCTTAGTTCTCGGATAATATCTTTCATTATGTAGTAGAGGTTGAGATCATTGCCAAAAATCTCTTGAATTTGAAAAGAAAGGGACGGGGATGGTAACGGTGAGTGCCGGCATGCTGCGGGGACAGGGAACAGCCATGAGCTGCAAGGCAGCCTCTGCGCCTGAAGGGATCAAAACTGCATGGACATCTTTGCTGTGCCACTGAATTAATGGGTTTAAAGAAGTCTTTGCAATGAAATCCCTGTGCTGCCCAGCAAGTCGTCCTCACCGCGGAGCCTCTCTGGGAGCAGAATTCACGCGTGGCTGTAGACACTGACGATGGTTGCTTGTGGCTTACGGCACGTCCTACAGAGGGTTTTGGCAATACTGCTCAAGTACTTCAACAAACTACAAGTGAAAATTGATTCTGTGGATGTTCAGCAGTTGTAGAAAGGCAGAGATTATTTTTTTTTTGTGATGAAGGGATCACACTGCACACGCTTACTCCTCGGGAGCAAGGGACCTGCTGGAGCTCAGCGCAACTGACTCCTGCGCGGCTTTGCCACTATTTCCAGAGCGATCTCGAGCAGATGACTTAATCTCAGTGTCCTGCTTCTCCAGCTGTACATGAGCACGATCATGTAATGATCCTCTATCTTTGCACTTGATAATAAACTCTTTGGGGGATGGGGAAGGACAGAAACCCCTCCCTAGCTGTTTTGCCTAGCAGCTAGCATTTTGCGACCTGTTCTTGTTTGGGCTTCTTAGTGTCAGTTTGAAGCAATTTGCTCTGCAAGAAGGAGTTTCTGTATCTCCATGGGAAATGGAGACTCCGTTATCTCCCTGTCCATCCCCGGCTCCTGTCCTGCTCGGGGCTGCCTTGCCCGGAGGGGTTTGGGCAGGGTCTGTTTGGGTGGATTTCCCTTCTGGGCCCGGGATTACTGCACGGTACCGCTCACACCTGGGTGGAAACGCTGAGCACTGCTCCCTTACGTACCACTCCGGGGAGCTGCTCTTACGGACCCAGTTTGCATCGACTTCAGCAATAAGACTCTCCTACTGATAATTACTGAGCATTTAGCCTACCCATGTTTATATGGGTAAAATATAGGTTTCAAATATTTTATTTAGAAATGATATGTTAAAAAAAATTCGTCTATGTAATAAATGTTATATATTTAATACATTAAAATAAATGTCATAGTATTTCTAATCTTTTGCTTTCTGATATTATCATGGATGGAGCAGAGGTAAGGAGTTCTTAAGGTGGCCATCTTGTACATGTTTATTCCGATCTCTTGTTTTTCTTGAATTCTTTTACCCTGAAATAAAGGGCTGACAGCTTTTTCTTCCTTCCTCTGACAATCCAGTCTTAAACCACTCTGTCCAAAGCCCGTTATCTGGCAGGCAGAACGCAAGATGCTGCCGCCTTAATAAAATTAGCAGGCAGTTCAGGCCACAGACTTCAGTTCTGGGCTGTGAACCTCACCTGACGTTTCCAGTTTGGCCAAGTCCCCGTGATCCCCGACGTGCCGCCAGCAGCTACGGCCGCAAGCGCAGTTATGCCACCGAGAGACACGAGGTTTTATTGACACCGGCAGGCATCACACTGAAGGACAAAGAGCATTCGCACAAGGTACCCGAGAATGGGGTGCCCGGAGGAGCTTTGTGGGGTCACCCGGTCCCACCGTGCCGCCCCGAAGCGAAGTCAGCATCTACAGCTCACCCCGCCTGACCTTTCCCAGATCGCGGCTGACGCCCCAGGCTATCCAGCCATCAGCACCGTTGGTTTTATTTGCCCCACCAGCATCTCATCTGAACCTGTCTTACAGCATCTTAAACCCGTCGTATCTCTGTGGACTTGTGAGGTTATTACAAAGAGACTACTTCCATAGAGTGGTAGAGGGGAACACATCAAGGAGGCAGAAACATCCTCCTGGCTTCACAGCCGGCATTTCTGCTGACGCACCACCAAAAGGAAATAAAAGATCTTGTTGATGAAGACATTCAGGCATTCATCTTCCTGGCAAATCAAGAGGTACACAAACCCCAGGGTACACCTTCCTCAGCTGCAGCGATGTGCAAGCTCTACTGATACCACCATAGGTTCAAAATTCAGGAGATTCTTTAGGTTATTAAAAAATGTCCTACTTTATCACGGTTTTAAAAGTGCACATAACATAGTGCGTCAAGGCTATTTTCACAGGATTAATATACAACATTATCTAAGACAAGTATTAAAAGATTCCTATTATGTTTGAGATTTATTTCTTCCCATTTGCCTGAGATTTCTTCTAGACAGCTTGAGATTTAATTTAGGTAGCAGTGTACCTATTTTGAATGGCTTGCTTATTTGTTGATCAGAGTTACTGATATTCATTTTTATTATTCAGTAAAAATCTGGCAGCAGGACAAGAAGCATTTTTATTCTACATTTGTACAGTTTCTAACACAAAACAGTCTCAGTCCACATCCAGGCACCTTCAATGCAGCAATACAAATGGCAACCGCGTGCAAAGATTTTTTTTTTGCATAACCTGAGATAGAGTATCGATGCTATTAACTCTTATCTTTCCCATGGGGCTCATCATTAACATCCTTTTTAATACGGAGAAAGCTTCCGTAGGGGAGGGACGTAATTTGTCTGTGGGGTGTCTTTCTTCAATTAAATGAATACTCTACAAACCAACTGCTGCTGTAGGCATTATTAAATTTACTTTGGCATTTTTTGACATTTAAACTATTCTGTGGGACAATACACTCTCGGTGTCATTTACTCTGATCCGGCATTTTTTTTGCAAAACCCAAAATACAGATTTTTATAGGCACAAACCCACATTTGTGCGATCTCCCTCCATATTACCTCCCCTGATTTATGTCCCTAACCCTGACCAGTTTCCTGCATAGGAAATTAAGAGGGGGCTGGGAGCCTCAATGGACAATGGAAGCCAATAAACCCAGCTGGATCTGGACCTGCAATTGCACACGCATCCTAAAGCCCCACCGTTTACCAGGTTGTGAGCACCCCATTTTTAGCGTGCTCTCCAGCCTCGATGACACCCCATCCCCTCCCAGCCATCAGATGGGTCGGATCCCATCAGATCCCCACTCCTGCAGATGCTGAACATGTTGTCCCAAAAAGTGGGATCCTCACCCGGTCCGCAAGCCAATTCACACAGAGGCGAGGTATTTCTTTTATTACGGGTTTGCGCAATGCCGGGAGCCAGGTGATGTCCCACAAAGCTGGCTCAACTCCACACAAAAACTACAGCATATTTATCCTGCTACATGACTAGCAAAACCCCACCCAACTTTACACTTACTGGTTAGCAATTACACCATCATTCGTTACTGGTTAGTTATAGCTAAATTAGCCTCACTTGCTATGTAAGTTAGCACGCATGCTCCTTACAGGTTGGGGGGGGCAAGTCTTTTCGGTCTTGAACTGAGTCAGTGGTCATGATCTCCCCCTGCCACCTTTACCTTTCCCCCAGTTACCACTGATTTCTGCTGACTTGACGCTTCATGTGGCAACTTTCCAGCCTCATGATGTTCTGGGGTAGGATGTTCCTCTTTGTCAGTCTTGAGTTGCACTTCAAGGATCTTAGTAATTAGCAAGCACACAGATTTCCGAGCTCATACAAGAGTACTATCGAGAGTCTAACTTTTGGCTTAGCAGTTCCTCCCTCATCACATTCTGCATTCCTTAGGTCAAGCTGCTGGTTTTGCCCGAGAAATTGGTTTCTCTCCTCTGCCTGTTCACCTGTTTCTCATCTACATCAAACGGGCTGTTTGCAGCACTGGCAGGGAGGTAAATCAGGGCTGCAACATCCAAGACGTTCCTGTCGCTAAAGTACAACTACGACCGTCTGCCTGCGAGAGCCCATGCAAAGCCAGGCCTACCCCAGCGGTACAGAATACACTTGACTTTTAAAACTGAGCCCAGTGCCTTCAGAGGCAGCCTCATCTCACCGCCTGTCCCTGCCTGGCTGGGCAGGATGCTAATTTTGGCTCTTCTGGACCAAGGCATGCATTAGTCATCAGGTCATTTATTTTATTACGACTTTTCATATTAATCCTGATAATACTCCAACTCCAGAAAAAGATCAAATGGCAACAAAAGGGAACAGTGTCTGAGGCAGAATTATTTCTTATTTGATTTTGGTATCTCACATCAAGGTATATCTCACAGAAAGGTATCTCACATAAAGGCATTTAATTGCCTAAAGAAAAAATTGCTGTTAGGAATTGGTTTACAGTTGTAGAGGTACAACTGCCTCAACAAATGGCCCTCAGCAATCAATTTACAAAATCATTCTCCAGTGATCCCCTGATTTCATCTCCTTTCATGGACCAGAAGCCTTTTTCTAATGGGATGGTTGGCAAAAGATCTCTTCATCTCCTTTTTAAAAGGCGGATCACGCAGCCTTTAAACACTTAGTTCTAATTATGAATTATTGGAACGTTGTGACCTGAGTCGTCACGCACTTACTTGTTGATTAATGGTCTTCAGACGTCTTAAAAGTAAACAGTGGGGAACACCAAGTATAACAGGAGGGTTTTATTATAATTATTATAATAATTTCTGCCCTTGACTGCTAACCCAGAGCTCCAGTGAAAGGATCGGTCCCCAGCAGCTCAGCGAGGCTGAAGAGGTAGCAGGGACACGGAGGGGTCAATTCCATACAAGCCCGGAGGCTGGGAGTCGCAGAGCACCACTCCCAAGGGAGCCGTAAATAGGGAGCAGAGCTGGACTGAAACGGGCATCATTTGGAAGAGGAACCAGAGGGAGAAGGGGACAGGACTCCTATGAATGGAGAAATCACAAAGGCAGAGGAGAGGCAGAGGCAGCGCAGCGGCAGAGGAGGGGGAGGAGGAGGAGGAGGAGGAGGAGGGGGGCTGGATGGCGTTGTCACCTGGGCCAAGGGGAAGGGAAGGATAATTTCTTGGGATCCCGCCTGTATAGTAGACAACAGGGACTGAGCGATGACTCCCACCGAGGAGGGGAGGAAGGGACACGTATCTAATTCTCACCACTCTGAAATTCAAACCCTGAGTCTGGTCGAGGACGCTGGCCGTGGGATAAAAGATGCTGATTATTGTGGAGATTTACTGAGCAGGATCCAGCCGCGGAGCTGTGCTAAGGACAGGACAGAGGGGAGTTTAGGAAGAGCAAGCTTGGGATGAGGTGTGCCAGGGCTGCGAGGGGGTCAGGGTCATGCTGAAGGGTAGCAGAGAAGCCTGGGAGGCAGGGGAGGCAGGGAAGGCAGGTCTGTCCGAGCCCTTCTGCCCTACGGACAGCTGCGGGAGCAACGAACTAACGGGAAACCCATGGCTCTTGGGTGTTCTCCACCTGCACGGTCCAACTGTGTGAAACCCAAGCGGTTTGGGGCGGGAGCAGCGTCGATTGATCGGCACATCCTCACCAAAGCAGTTTCTGTCTGTCTCTGGCTGGGAAGGTTTCTGAGGAATAACTTAATGTCACAGATCTCAACACTTCATCTTATTTCACAAATGTATTTTCTCGCCTGTTTAGCGAACCAGCTCTCAAACAATACAAAATTTAAAAACAAAAAAGCCACGAGTCCCGCTAAGGTCTTTGCTCAGTGAAGGTGGGCTAGGGGTGAGGGTGACAAAAGGTGCGAAGTCCCCTCTGTGCTGCTGCTCTCAAGAGAGGGAGCAGGGGCCAGGTGTCAGAGAGGGACCCGCTTCAGCGAAGGAGCAGCCGACGCGTCCTTCCCAGCACAAAGGTAACCATGGAAGAACAAGCAAAATCACCAGTATCTCTGCACAATTACGCTCCAATTCCTAACTCTCCTAAGCCACAAAAACAACCGCTCTGGATCTACGTTATAAGAAAGAACAAGCATATGCATTTCGTGGAAGTTACCACAAGTTTACCCTAAATTGCATGCAGGGGATCACACAACACACCTGAAGGAATATTTTAATCTAAGACAACAACGGCAAAGACTTTTTTTTTCCTTTCCATGGAAAATGATTACTGTTCTATTAAGTTTTAAATGTCCTTTTTATTTCTATCCATAACCTAGGTGTTTAGCAAGTAAAGTAGAAACGAAGCGATTGTACATCCCCTGGAAACCAGAAACTACTCCTGCTAGGTCTCACACGAACATCACTTTCACAGCAGCACTTTGTCCCAGCCTCTTCAGCAGCACCAAAGGTGCTGACCAAAAGCTTTCCATCCTCCAGGACTACTCTCCGGAGGCCTCTCTTCCTCTGCAAACGCCCGGCACAGCTCCATAAATCAGCCGGCAGGGACACGCAGAGAGGCAAAGCGTGACTTACGGGCGGGTGACGCCATCCCACAGCAGCTGAGCTCCGCCGCTTCCCGCAGAGCCGGGCACAGCACGCAACGAGCCGGGGCGGGAAGGGCGGGGGGCTGAAACGGATACCCAGCTGA
>NW_009596597.1:49765-52944 GCF_000690535.1 Cariama cristata
CACCCTTTGCTTTCTCACCCCACCCCATCGCCCTGCTTTTACGTACCGCTCATAACCACGGCATGCACGCACCTGAAGTGCAACGTGGTCGGGATTTAGGCTTCCAAGTCCAAGACTGTGATTTAATCCATAACTCGCTTGGGATTTGCAAACCAACCCTTCTTGCCCGAGGCTCCTGAGCGCGTGGAGCGATGGGCGTAACGGCCGCACACACCGAATCTCCTCTTGCTGCCCCAAATTCAGCGCAGCGCACAGCCCCCACAGCGACTTCCCCTGGGGGACACCGAGGCGAACTCACTGCATATATACAATGAATGCAATTTTGTAATAATCCTGGGCTATGCCAGATGCTTTTAGTCTCTGGCAGGAGAAGCGAGTGATTCAAACACCATCCCCACACAACGTGCTGCAGCAGTCACCAGCTGAGCGACCAGCAAGGACGCTTTGCTCATTTCTTACAGCGCTGTCGAAATTCCTTACAAGCCTATCCTCTGTTTTCCGCCTTTAATTTTGGTTAAATAAAGGGAAGGCACAAAACCCCTTGCTATAAAAGAGCAAACAAAACTCCTAGTGTTTGAAGGACTTCTGCTACTCAGACGGGTTTATCGCACAGGTGCTCTCCTATGGAAATCAACCCCCTCCTAAGAATGATGTAAGGCAGCACTATTTACAAAAGTTACAAACTACAACAAGCTCGTATTCCAATGAGTCCTTTCCCTCCCTCTTCTTGCTCTTGCTCTCTCTTATCCTCTCACTCATTTTTCAACAGAAGGACTAAAGGGAATAATTTGAGAATGATATATGATCGGGTTTATTTGCCAAGTCTTTTTATACTCAAATAGTCGATCTGTTGCTTCCAGTAATAGCAGGGTAGGCAGCGCGCTTTGTCCTGCCCTCCACACGAGAAAGCAGAGGAGGAATTAGCCGCTGATTTAGATCCATCGTGGTGTGCACAACGTGTGAGCCGGCCGCCTCGCAGCCAGATGCTGCAGAACTACTTAGCATCACTCCAGACTCTGGGCTGGACTTTAACAATGACATATCGGGAAAGCCTGCAGCAAGTTAAAGAGATAAGAACCATGCCCAGCGGCAGATACGTTGTTTTTTCACTCTACACGCTGGATGTGAAAATATGCTGGCTTCTGCCCGGGGTGATGGTGCTCGCTGGATGGACAGTGAGCAAAGAACATCGGCCGGGTTCAGACTTGGCTTTCCCTGAAGTCAGCGGTACTGCTCTTGTTTAAACCAAGGGTTAAGTTTGAATTTCAGCTGACAAATTTTAAGAAAAATCTCAAGAGGTCTTGATTTGTTACGATGCATTCATGACATTTTCCCACTAGAAACGCTACAGCTCAGTGTCCCTTGGAACTGAAGTGTACGACGACTGGGCGGGCTCTGAAAGAGGACGCATCTGCTTCACCGTATCTAGGTTTAGTGACCTCCTCCTATAACTGCCTATACAGTATGTTACATGTCATACGTTATGACACAAGAATATCTTCCCAGGACCGGCCCTGCTCCAGCGGGGAGTTTGGGGAGTGACAGTGGGAGATAAAACGGGAGGCCTGGCCTGCGCCCTTCGCACCTGCCCGATAAGCAGCCGCCTCCTGCTCTGCACAACCGACCCAGCCCGGCCTTGCCCACGGTGATCCTGGCTTGGTCTCGCCGCAGGGAAACCACGCCGGCATTACTTACAAACCGGGGATGGTATGATAACCAAACGACCTGCATGTTGTGAAGCCAAATATTGGCTACATGAAGGATGGCATAAGATGCAGCAGTGGTAAGACTTTAAGGAGCACAACAAATACACTGCGAGCGCTTCTCTGAATACGCAGATCTGAAAAGTAAGTCCAGAGGACACCGTTGGCCCAGAAAGCCAACCAGACCCTGCGCTCCCCTCCTCCGGCAGCACACAGAGCCCCCAAATAGGAATGAACTAAAGCAATCTGGATCCCATTTGGTTGCTCAGCTCTGACAGCTCATCTTCCCTGCGCTCTCCTTAGGCTAACGACAAGGAAACGAACACAGGCAGAACAAAATTGAAGTTGGCATCGTTCTGGCAAAGTTGCCGTACCGAGGATTTTGTCACCAGGTACTACTTGCACTTCTTGTGTCACCTGTGCCCCAAGTAAGAATTAAAGGTCTAATTAGCAAATAGTCTCGTTCTCTCTCAAATCATCAATAATTTCTACTCGAATCCTGGGACAGACTAAAATTTTACCCAAATAAATTTTTGAGAAATATGCTGTCTGATGGAGCTTAAGGCAAGCCGCCGGTCAGGGTGGCTCCCGTAGGGTCTCTCCTTAAATTTGGTGCGTCCCCCTTGAGCTGCCACCTGAGACGCTCCTCATGGAGCAGAGCGGCACGCTCAGTGTCGGAGCCAAGGGGCAGCCCCCGGGGATGCTACGTGCTGAGCCAGCTGCTCCCACCCAGGAGCGGGGATGTGAAGCGGTGGCTGCGACCCCTCCAAATCCTCTGGGTGAACGGAGAAAAGACGGTTATGTGCTTGAGACTCGGCTGGTAGCGGTGCCAGGCACATGGCGTAAGCATCACCGACATCCATCCTGCGCTCGGAGGCTGCCCTCCTCTCTCGGGATCTCCTGACTGGGTGAGCCCAGCCTGGCGTCCCAGACAGCATTTCGCTTTTGAAGGAACAGAGTGACGCACAATTGTTAAATGAAAAGTAAGAAACAGGGGAAATGTAACTGTTGTAAGCACAGTTTTACGACTGACAACACTATAATCACCCTTGGATGTGATTTTTGGGTGATGGACTACATTTCTTACCCTGGTTTGAATACTTGTGGGCCCGTGAGACTGTCTGCTTCCTCCACCTGCGCTGACTGCCCTGTAAAGGCATCACCTCTCCTCACAAGTTTCTGGGGCCCCACCCACCAGCAGAAAGTGGTGCCTCCCCAGCCTCCGAAAACAGCTTTCCATCCTTCCTCACCCGTTCCCGCAGCCCTCACCGCAGCCGGCATTTTGCCTGGAGGGGGACGGAGCTCGGCCGTCCCTCAGCAGAGGGGGGAGCGGTGCTGCCCACCCACGCCGGGTGACACTGCGACACTGACCGCCTTTCTGATGCCGACGCCGAAGTGAATCCCCGGACACCACAGTTCCTCCGCTGGAAAAGCCGGGCCGTGCCCGGGCCCTCGGGAGGACGCAGGCGGCCGTGC
>NW_009596598.1:0-35499 GCF_000690535.1 Cariama cristata
TCCTCTGCAAACTTGCTGAGGGTGCACTCCGGTCCGTCACCTAGGTCATTAATGAAGATGTTAGACAGTGTTGATCCTAGCATTGACTCCTGGGATACGCCATTAGTGACTGGCCTCCGGCTGGGCTTCATGCTGCCGATCACAACTCTCTGAGCCCAGCCATTCAGTCCACCTTGCTGCCCGCTTACCTGGTCTGCTCTTCATCAGCTTGTCTACGAGGATGTACGTACCCATATTATACATAGCTTAAACCTTGGGTTTCAGAGTTTGAGCTCTTGGTATGTGGTGATACTGAAACCAAATTTCTCAAGAATTAAGCCCTGTTGCGCAACAAAGCGCTGTGTGTATGCTCAGGTCTCAGCTCCTGAGCAGGAATATCTGTTTAGACTGTGTTCATATGACATTCACTCTTGGAAGCCAATGTCTTTAAATTATTTCAACACCTGGTACATATGGCAAGCGGCATAGCGAGAACTTTCTTTCCAGAGGTTCTGTGCACAAATGCTTGGAAACTGAAAGTAAGTTTGAGGGTTGTATTCTATGTCTGCCCAAAACTGACAAGTGAATTGTATTACACAATTCTTTTAAAGGCTAAAATAACCAATACATGGCCTTCTGAATAGACAACACCAAAAGCTGAGAGCAGAATAATTCGTATTCCTATTTTACAAGTGGGCAGCTGAAAATCAGAGATTAAATAGGTTGCTTTCAGAGGGATCCACTATACTATGCATAATATTTTGTATCCTCATCCAAGGTTCTAAACACAAAACAACATTCCTTGAGGGAAGAATTAACAACTGAGAGCTGAGACAAGTGCACTGCAGTGGTAGGCAGGCTGGAGACAAGGATAAGATTGGAACTGAAACTGCTTAGAGAACATTTCCCACCGAGTCCCACTACAAGTGCATTGAGAGGAGAAGGAGAAGGTTTAAATAGCTTTATATAAGAAAAAACAAGTTTCTGCCTACCACATTAAGTAAAAATATCTAATTATAAAGTCCCCTGAACAATGAAGTCAGCTCAGTCCACTAGGAGCCATGAGAGTTGAGACACAGGCTTTCTTTACTACTGTAACACTTCAGTCAGATCATTGCAACTTAGCATGCATCAGTTTCCCCATTTAGACATTGGTCACAGCAATGCTTACCTTTTTCATATGATCTTTTTATGATAAATATAATTGGATTTACTTGGTCAGTTTTATCTACCTTTACAGGACTCTAGGTTTAAATCTATTGACTGCAAAGAAACTTACACCTGAGCTGAAATTCTTATTCTGTTTTATCTATTGCGTCCCTCTCCCACCAGCTATTTACACTGAATCCTACCTGTTTACTATTAATTATTAATAATTATTAACCTATATTTGCCACTAATATCAGCTGAAAGCTTAGAGCACCAGAAGCATATGAGTCAGGAGAATCATTGCCTTCCTTTTCTTATACTGTTTCTTAAGTGGTTGTTTCACTTTTCAATGTAAAAAAACATTCTGGGATGTATTTTTGCACATGCCTTCTACAGCACCAGATTGATTTTTCTTCTGCCTTGAATCGCTGATCAAAGGTATTTACTTCCAAGCATACCCACCATGCAGATGATCTCAAAGAAGCTGTAGAAAAACACTGAAGCATCTCAGTCTATTGTAAACTGAAACTCTATAAACGTCGTGTTAAACTACAAACCGTACAAACACAGCTGGGTCAAGCATTTCTCTGTCTTTCCTAGAGCAATTGTGAATCACAGTAGTTTACTATATCAGGATCCTTTTTTCCCCAAATGTCGTCTTCTAGTCATATACCAACTGTGTTTGTGCATGAGAAGTTGCTGTATATCATGTTATCAAACCATGAGAATGAACTTAAACAAGCAACCTTTTGACGCTGCACATTGCCTTACAGAGATAACTCAATACAGGGCTGGCAGCACCCCTGCTCGACGTGTTCTCATGGCTTCCGTTCAACTAAGAGCTGAATAAGAAGTCACTACTCAGAAGCATATTATAGTCCTTTGAATACTGAAGACGAACAGAGATGAAACTGAACCGTTTCTCAGTAGGAATATATATGCAAATTCTATAGAGGACTACATTGTCAAACAACAAACAAAATGAGCATAAGTAACCAGAAATATGGATGTTGTTTAGAACATGAATTTTGACTAGCAGCAGACGGGCAGTCAGTACTTACACTTACAGATTGCTCCATCTTCCTGTATAGTCTGCACTGGAACCATGGATATAAGTGCAATGGACTCTATGTATCAGAAGTGTTTCACGAAGGCATTTTACGCCTCTCGGAAGGCAAATGAATGGGGCATTTCTGTGATATTGTCTGAGGAACAAGGATCCAGACTAAGCAACATCTGATTCATATACCTCTTTTTAGGGGGTAGGTCTGGTTTAGGGTTTTTTATCTGGTTATTAACTTCAAACAGCATCTATCAGAATTTAGCGTAAAGCATTTCAGCTACAACATAAAGACTGTAGTCAAAAACAGCATATATTTTTTTGTTCTTCTGGGAACAATGAATTAGCTAGTGGGTTACAATTCAGTGAGTAAAGGAAGTCCTAACAGAAAGCTTTTTCCATTTTTAATTACAACATTATGGACCTAATTCATCATTTTGTTAGAAAACTTTTACCCTGATCTGACTGCAGTGGAATTTGGCACAGTGATCCATACAGGAGCTTCATTGTGTTGTACTTCACATTCATATAAAACCACAGCTATTGCACCAAAGTTCAGCTGAGTCTCAAGGGTATTAAACTGGCTTCGTGAAGTGGTATTTCAGGACTCTAGATTTAGAGAGGTATTCCAAGCCCTAAAAAAATCTTTGTGAGGAAAAAGCCTACTCTTCGGCCATTACAGAGAGATCATTCTTGAACCTCAAATATTAATCATGTTTCGTGTCATTAAAATTCACACTTGCTTGCAAACCCAGAAGCTAAATTTTATTTACCTGGTAAAATTAAATTAAAAGGGCTCCATTACACAAATAATCGAGAGCAACCTGAGGACAAAGTTGAGGCATTACACCCAGCGCTTAGGGAGGCCTGCTTCCTCACATCAGCCAGGGAAAGGGTCATGGCATTGACCCACATCATGCCAACACAGTCAAGTTACTTTTGCACAAAGCTAGTTAACAGAAATTACAGCCTAGGGAATGTAGCCAGTTCACAGGGCAGGAAGATTAACTCCATCCCCTGTCAACTTTGCTTAGTTCTTCATCAAAAACCACATCACTTTGGTCATAGATAGAACACACAATTATCCAACCACTCTGAATTACCGAACGTATTTTCTCTTCTTCCTCTTCTACAGCAGTGTGACTCCTCGTTATACTGATGTCTATAACAAGCCCCTCAACCAACAGTGGATTCTCTGAAGTAGGGAAATATTACCATTTTGTGAGTGAAGAAATGTGGGACCAACCTACATTGACCTGCCTGACACGGATCATCTGTCACAAGGGGCAGTTCTGCGAAGGCTGCAGAAAACAGTGCTTGCTTTTACTAGGGACATCAACATTATCAGGTAAGCCCAGACTGTCATAAAAATGAGTACTTCTTAGTGGTTCTTAACAGTATGAGACGAAAGGTCAAGCAGATAACTGTAGATAGTAAGACGTTTCTTCAGCAAGGAAAACAATAACTTCTGTGTAACAAAGAGGCCTTTCATTTTAACCTCTGGCTCCTCCAAGCTGCAGATGTTTCAGGGTTCTGTGATTGTTCAGAGTTTACTGCAGTGATAAGATCTTATACATGATTTTTGAGGGGAATGCAAGTAGGACCGGTTCTTCTCTTCCTAAGAAATTTACCTCAGTGGAGCTGTGCCAATTTATATTCGACGATGGTGTGGCCCTGGTTTCTTAAGTAGAAAGTTATTTTTCCCTTCCTGATGTTTCCACTGCCTGACCTTTCATGTTTGCACAAAATTAATTGTCACCAGATGTTAAAATAAGTTCCAAGTTCTCATCTTTCTAACTGAGCCCTCATATTTCCTTATGGACACATAAAAGATTTCTAATTTAAGGAGATCAATGACTCAGTGAATCGTGCTGCTCCGATCTGTGCACAGATAAGACCCCCACTCAGCGCATGAGTCTGTTCCTGTGCCAATGAATGTAGGATGGGACTTATCTCCATCACCCCGGTCCCTTTTTAACAAAGCAGTTTGCAGAGCTCTTCTGGAGATTCATAATCTGTACGCACAAAGGGACTTTATTAGGAAAAGCAGAAGAGAGATCCTGAAAATAAATCCTGAGGCCATGTTAACAGGTGTGTAGATTTTACAATCAGAAGTGAATGCTCCTTGTGGCAGCAACAAAGGACAGAAATACTTCTCCAGGAAACCAAAGACATATCAAAGAGATTTCAAAACAGCACAACAGTACCAGGCATTTGTGTGGCCTTTGTGCAGCACACCTTGTCAGATGTGAATCCCCTACTGCCTTGACGTATTGTCAGAAGACTTTGAGAGAGAGAAATGTCATAAGAGGTATTTCAGCTCCTGCTTCAGTGAGGAGTTTTCTCCCTGGATAAATGGGAAATTTCTCCCTTTTGTCTGTAGCCTTATGATATAAATACAGTGCAGTAGTGACTGAAAGTTATTTACCATTAGATGAAAGTTTCCATTGCCAGGATAGCTTGGATTTCCAGACACTGCCCATGACAATCTGTTACTAATACCATCCCGCAGAACAACCAGTTCTGAAGCCTGTAGTAGCTGACCAGTAACCTCTCTGAATAGATGTTTTGGTTTCAGCGCCATTCTCAAATGGACAGATGTTCTTATCGTAACAGCAGTACAACAGCCACTTCCATTGCGGTTAACCTCTGCAGACCAGATGATGCGTAAGACTGAGCATTAGAGGTGGTTATAGTCCTTGCCAGATCATATCTGAAGAGTGACTGGACAGAAGGAAAAGCTTTTCCATTGCTTCTCATTCCAACCTGTCCTCCCTTTCACAATTGTTTATAATGCTGCATCTCTGTACTTCCCCATTTTTTAACTGTGTCAGCTCTCCACCACTCTCCCAAACCTTGATCACCTGTGTTATCAATTATTTTTAACCATCTCTGTGTTCTCTTCTGGATCTTTCATATTCCTGGAATGCTTCAAAAAAATTAATTCACAAAGGCATTACTCCTCTCGTCTTTCAGCTCATTCCTCAAGGTCTACACCCACCAGGCTATCTGCAGGAAATTACAAGCTAATAATAGCTGTGCAGAAAACTAGCAAGGATCTTCAAAATACTTTGAAACAGATTCTATGTTTTATTCGTCTTTCTCACTCTGGATTAGATGATGTCTTGACTTGTAGATGTCACCACCATGCTTTTTAATCTCTTTATTAAACACTGTAATGTCTCTACATGGAGCTGAGCTTGCAAGTGGCCCATAAATTGTAGCCCATGCAGTGAGACATGGGGCACACCAGAGTACGGAGGGTTATCTCCACTATGCGCCCAGCCAAGAATGTAAAGAACATTTGGACTTCAGATCCTGGAGGGTTGCATACATTTCACAGCCTTTCAGGACTTCAGGCCTCATCCTCCTCAAACCCTTACGGGCTTCACTCAGCCCTGGAAAGCCAAGGCTACAGGCAAGTTTTGTTCTTATGGAGCCATCAATCCAAACTAAGTCTGGAGGCTTCTATGAATTACTCCAGAATAGCCCACAAGGCAATATAGTGCAAGAAAATTGGCATTGTGGCTTAAATGAAGGCATAGGAGTTTACGTTGATTTGCTCTCTTGCCCTTCCTTCAGGGAACACTGTAATTATACTGAGGTTAAGTTTATTCACGGTAACATCCTTTAAATCCAGACCAGCTCCCCTGACTTCAGTGGAGTTAATACGGACTTACACAAGTGTAAGCAAGGATGAGATCTGGTCCTAATTTAGGACACATCTGCCAGCACAGATGGAGCTGACAGAGTTTATTGTCATGTTCATTTTCTACCTTTGTTTGAGATTCTTCTGAGCATGGAACAAACCCAACAATTTAAAAATCTCGCAACACAGGCAATGTTATCCCCCCTTATTGTGACTGGTGAATTCCACCAGAGCACAAGATGGCCTTGTACTCAAGCAAATCACGATGGCTAAAAAAAATAGCCTCATGAAAAAAAGTGGCTAAATTGTCATCCTGTAACCACTTTGAAAGGTGATTAACTTTCTGTGATGAGCAGCTCTATTGATATACTCCTGGCTGTTGTAAAATTAATTGCCTGAGTAACAGTTTGCATGACTGTAGCCCAAGGAGCACTTGGCCACACTCTTCATCCAGGCAAGACTCCAAGAAGGTCATGCAGAGTTTTGCCTGAGCAATAAGTGCTGAATTTATTGTTTGATGGCTGTGAATCTAAAAAAAATAATGGCTACCTTTAAATAAAAGATTTTGTCGTGATTCTAGGCCTTAATCTGTTGCTTTTTAAAACTAGTATTTTTTCTGCTGTCTGTTTTGATGCTTCAGAAAGTGAATGAGGGAGAAGCGTTTTCTTATAAAACTTGGAAGAGTATTTTGTAGCGCATGTAAGTGGCTTGCATGCCATGATGTAGAATATTTCTTTTTCTCTGCCATCCAGTATGTCATAGTGTCTTTTTTTTTTTTTTTTAATTAGGCAAATAACATGTTTATTTTCTATCTTAAGGAAAAACAAATGCCACTGCTGATTGCTCTGGAAGGGTTACCGGCCTAAAGAATTCAGGATCTGATTTTACAGGAATAACTGTTTGGAGAAAACCTTACAGTTTTTGTGCATTATTATCTTGCTTTAAGGGATAAAAACACTCTCGAGCAGATCAGTACCAAGTTTGTATAACTAATCTCTCTAGTGTAAATGTTAAAAATCAATTGCTAGGAATAAAAGACAGAAGGGTAAGATCTTTTCTGGCTTAATCTGATTTACCTGAGTATTCATGCCAGCATAGGCTTCAAGTGCATTGTAGAGTGCGAAGGAATAATACAACCCGTTCTTATTCTAAAGCAGTGCAAATCCAGGGTAACTCCTGTATTCAGTGTTCTCCCACAAAAGTAGCGTGTGAAACAAGTCAAGCCAAACACACTGAAGATGATGTGCAGAATTTGAAACAAAATGAGACACATATGGGGAGGAAATTGCATTATAATAATTTGATTACCTATTTCAAACAGATTTCTGGGGCCCATGGCATACCCATAAAGGAGATGGATTTGGTAATGTAACTGCAGTGATATTAGTGTAAATCCAGAGTTGCTGCAGTGACATCATGTTAGCCCTATTAATTCTGTAAAATCTTGCTGATACTTATTTTTTCCCCTCAGCCTATTTTAAGTGGGTGATTAATAAACTTGTCATCTGAGCTCTGATGTAATAGACCATTCGTAACAGCAATTACTCATCAAGAATATTCTCAGCTGAACAATTCAGTACAACAGGTCAGATTCAGATTTCCCCGTCGTTTGCTCTTCATGTAGTTGCCCTGAATCACATTAGGGGTAACGGGAAGCAGAAGGCATATGTTTTTCAGGATGTAACCCAGGGAACACAGTTCAGAAGGCAATTGTAAGCTCCGTTAAGGCTGCCCAAATTTAGAGCTCTGAATCAGAACCATCCATGATGCAGACTGGATGCAGGATTCAGATATTCTGTTCCAAGTTAGGAGAGATTTCAGAAGTTTTTAGACAGAAGAAGGTAAAGAACAAAGCCACCTATCAATGACACAGCTGGGGAAAAAACTCTCTTTACACCCATTGCACTGCTGAGAACTACACTGGTGCCCCGGATCAGGTGGAAATCAAAGCTGCAACACCCGTCCTCACCTGGGAGGGGATAATAGCTGGGGGGTTGGTGACACCTGAGCAGGAGGGGCAATAAGCATATAGGGAGGTGCTGAGGGGATCCCACAGGGACTTTGTGGAAAGGAGCAAGGTTGACTTCAGGGAGGGAGTGGATGTGGGAGCTCTTCAGAGGGGGCTGCCTCCCAGTATCGTTTTTCCTTTTGTGGCAGGTTTCTGGAGGGCTCAAGCATGGGCAGATGTTGGGTTGTATTGGTCTTTTGCTGCTTGGGACAGCTGTGTGCAGGTAAGAGCATCTATCTGTAGTCTCTTGTCCTTTTTTTGTTGCACCACTCTTTGTGTCTCTTCCCTTTCTGTTTCTCTTATGCTTTTTTGTTTTATCTTGGGTGTCAACTCTTTGATCTAGGACCTGTGTTGAGAGAGGAGCTTAGGGCTTCACACATGTATTCTGCTGGAAGGTTGTTAAAGTGTCCCTACTACAGCTAGGCTGGGAAAGAAAAGGAGCTGATGAATCTGTCTCTGTTTTCAGCTAATCTTCCCCCAGGGACTGGAGATGGGATGAGCTTGTGTGGGGAGGGGGCAAGTGTCTGACATAAACTTTATTCTAATACTACTTGCTATTTCCAGTGCCTCTCCCAGATGTTTTTCCTTTCTGTAAGGTTTTGCTAAATCTCTCACTCTGTATGTTAACAAGTCCGGTCTTAAAAACTTTATTAAGGCTCCGTACTGCTAAAGGATTCAAGAACTGACTGTACTGCTTCTGGTGCTGCCACTGGAGGGGAGAGGTTGTGCATGGGACCCCAGAAGAGAGAGGTTCAAGTCTCTGCTGTAATGAGGCTTTGCCCTCATCCTTCTGAGGTGATGTGATCCATATGTTTGAGGAGCAAAGTCTCTTACTTCCTTTCCTAAATCCTTGGGTTCCCCATTTTGTATTAAAGCAAACCCTCTAACTCTCAAACTTTCTCAGGGTGAGTAGGCTGTTTCCTGCTCAGCTGCAGCTCACATCCCCCTTTTATGCTTTAATGTTGTTTGTTAGCACTGCCAGATCCTCCCTTTTGAGTGAGAGCTTGCAGGGGGAGAGGAGACAGATTTTTCGTACACTTTTTTGGTAACCCTGTCTTCTAGATCGAAGCCTGAAGCCTCAGATTGCAGCCCCTCAGCTTGCTACAAACAATCCCACTCTTACTACAGTTACTCTAGAAAAACCTTTCTGTATGTTTGACGGCTCAGTGCATCCAAATAAATCTTATGTCATCTACTTGTACGCAATGAAGGAATCAGGTGAGTATCCAGCATTATGCCTCTCTGGAAGATAACTACACGATGTGGCCATTGCATGCAATTCTTCACAGTTGGATGGGAGCAGGTCTGAATGGGGAAAAGAGAAAAATCCATGGCCGTAAGCTGTGTACGAGCTGAGCCTCTGGTCTCAGTTTTCTCTAGGGTATTATTATAAAGCATAATGTAAATAACTGTAGTATTTCAATGGGGCTGATTAATAATAGCAACTGTTAGTACTGTGCTAGCTGCCTCCCACTAGGTGTGGAGCAGCACTACCAACTATAAATGTTTGCCCAGATCTTGCTAATGAAACCAAGTGGTCCACAGTCTGATACCTTATTTTGCCTAAACACCAATGCCTTGTATAAAAGCCTGAATTCCCTGCTGAGAGAGTAAACCTGCTGAGAGAAACTGGATAACTGCTGCTGTTTGCTTCATAGTTAGAGCAGCCAGCCCTTGCAAGGACTGCTTTTTTTTTTTGGACAAGGGCAAGTCATGCTAGACTTGTGGTCAAAGACGCCTGGCCCATGAGTTCATGCAGAAAACGAGTTTCATAACTGCTTGGCAATGAAACATCGCTGGCAGTGACCAGGAGCTGCCTTCTCTGTTCCCTGCTGTTCTGGCAGACTGTTTTGAACACCAGCTAGAGCTACTCCATAAGCTGACAAAAACAAATGACTTCCTTGTATCACATCTTCTCCCCTGAAGGCAGTATGCAATCTCCTTTTCCGGGAGGCACAGAGAAGAGAACTTGAGGGAGGCAGTAGCAAAATTGGCTAACAGAAAAAATAGTCTTAAAACTTCCACTGCTGATTGTTGCCACTTTGGACAAGGTGGAAGGAGGAGGTCTTGGATGAGGGTAGAAGCTGTAACCAGAGATACCATCCCATGCAGCTAACACAGACAATTGTGAATGTGTGGCCTTCTGAGACAAATCCCATGACTGAAGAGCACATCTTTTTGTCTAAAACATACTATAAGTGCATTATAATTATATAAAAGGCTACTGATACCTAGTTATACCTGCAAATATGATGTTTTGTGTTAGAAATCACATCAACCACCCCAATTCTGCAGATTCTGTGGCAAAAGCTTCCTGCACAGATGGGTGAATCTCTACAAAAGGGGTTATATACGGAGGAATCTCTTCTGCTGCTTTTAAGGCAAGCAGATGCGAACATGTTACTTGGCAGACTGGGAGGAATTTTGTTTGGATTTGTCTCTGGTCTGCAGAGAAGCACATTGGCTTACCCTTGGATGCATCCTGGAGCAGGGAGAAAGAAAATTTAAGAGAACTTAATTTTCTTAACACCTTGTGTTCATCTCTGCCAGTAAGGAACTATGTCAGCATACTACAAAGCTGAGGGTCTAGTAAATTTCTAAAGAAGTAATGTAACTTTTAGCTCTATTCTTCTTAATGTTGCTATCAGACTTGATCTACCTAGTAAAGTTTTTTTTAAAAAAAACCACACAACAAAAAACAACACAAAACAACACCCCACTCCCACCCCCTGCAAACAAACTTGCTTAGGCATCAGGCATCAGCTCTTACTGGCTCACTAGTAGCAGACTAAGAGTCATTGAAGTGGAGGCTGGGAGAGTGGGAAGATCTACCTGTGAGAAGTATTATGACTGGGGGAAGCAGGCCTAAGAATAGAGTATGTCTTACCTAGTATTTGCTTTCATGTATTAGCTTCCATTGAAAAGAGAGGCATCAGAGCTCAACTAACTTGAGCACTGACCCTTAAGTTGTATTTCTAACCTGTGCTAGGAACTTTCCCCTTTTAAAACACATTTAATTTTGCATTGGATCATAGCTAAAAACTTCTCATGACCAAGCAGTTGCAAGAACTCTGCTCCAGGAGCACAACAGAACGCTCCCAAACTGGAATAGTTCCCAATGCACCACAGCTTTGGAAAAACTGGTGTTCCTTTGCTGCTGACAGCACTGAACAGCTGGAGGGGGCTCCCCAAAAAAATTCATCTTGCAGTTGCAGAACTTGGGAACATCTCCTGGGCTTTGTGCCTTGGCTTTGCAGCAGGAAAGATCTGAGAGCTGCAACTGTACTTCCAAACTATGCTGCAGGGCTGGCTGCCAATTCACACTTTGCTTGAAGCTATGAGAACTTTCAGACTTTGAGGCATGCTGTCTGGAAGCAGTGACATGCCTGGCTGGCCAGAAATGTAGATAACCACATCTGTTCACGCAGCCCTTACACACTGGTCTGCACACTGTGTGGTTCTGGGAGGTCCAGCTGCTGCATGACCAGAGGTCTAAGGGCTTCTGCTCCGGGAGAGAGGAGAGTTGTGACTCTGTAAGAACTCTGCCTTAGCTATACTGTCAAATTGGAAATGGCAGGATTTACTGGGTGTTTAATAGAGCCATGTGTGGCACAGGGGAAGAGCAGCCTTTGCCACCCTCCTCCCTACTCCATCAGATCCTCCTTGGAAAAGAGGAATTTGGGGAGGGTGGCTGCTAAAAAGTATTGCTCTGAGATATGCTGTGGATCCTTCACAGTTTCTGAGGGACAAGTGTAAAGAGCTTCATCAATAAATAAGGAGGAAGGGGTAGGATCGCTACACAACCAAACTAGTAGCAGATTTTTGACTTCCCTTTCAAGTGTTTTGGGGTAGAAGAGCAAGTTGCCAAGTAAACACAGGGTGAATGGAAAGGGCTGACCTAGTTCCAACAGCCTTGTTAAAAAAGCATCTCTCCTGCAGCAAGTGCAATAAGCTCCCTGGTGACTGACAACAACAGCAAACCGCTCAACAGCACCTTCCAACAAACAAGCGGCGGGCAGCTTGGACCTTACAAGGCTGCCTTGTTCAATGTACCCAATTGTGCATCACCTCCCAAACTTGCTGAAGTAGGAGATGTCAACAAAGTTTCTGATGTCCTGAAACAATACCTCTTCAGAGTTGGAGATGATGGGACCTGTTTGTATGACCCAAACTTCCTGGCTGTCTGTAACCCACCTCTTGCACCAGACACAACATACAGGTATAATTCTTATTTCTTACAAGGTGATTGATGCTCTTAAAGCACAATAGGAAGCAACATTGATTCTGTAATGTTCCTTTGTAATCATATGATGTGAATTACTAGTCCCTAACCAAAATGCTCAGTTGCAAGGGTAGTTACAAAGATGGCGTGGCTTTGGTCACGATGG
This sequence comes from Cariama cristata, assembly GCF_000690535.1. Taxonomy (NCBI): domain Eukaryota; kingdom Metazoa; phylum Chordata; class Aves; order Cariamiformes; family Cariamidae; genus Cariama; species Cariama cristata. The sequence continues at coordinate 12,234 of NW_009596598.1, forward strand.
TGCTCGATAGTGCCTCAGCAGTGGCGAGCTCTGTCAGGTTAAATTCATGGATCAGTAGGAAAATTCATGTGTGAACTGCTGGATCTATACCTATGTTGGAGTAGGTGATCCAGTGACAGCATCTGATTAGAAACTGCTGGTAGAAAAGGATTTTGAGTGGAAAATGGTGTTGAGATTATTCACCATGTATTTTGTGTTAGATGATTCTGCCAAATGGCAGACATGGATCTGGCTCTGCATCCTTTGTTTTGATGAGACTCTGGGGAGCCAAAGTTCTGGTCTCCAGCTCCAGGAAGCCCCTAATGTTACTGGAGACTTCACAGTGAGGGCCAGGTGGCTTGCAGGCTTGTCTGACCCCTGTTGCCTGGGGAAGCTGGCCATCTGGGGAATTCGGGCACCCTGACAGCTGTTACCCAAAACAGTTGTTTTGCTGTTGCCAGCTATTTAAAAGCTGTAGTAAAAATGGCAGTCACAGCAAGCCATATCTGCTGTGGAGACCTAATATGCTTCTCAAAGAAAATACTACGGGTTCTTAGTTTTGTAAAAACTCTCTTGCCTCTTCTGTCTCTTCAGGACATTTCTGAAAACTCAAACTATTGTGGAATGGAAACTTAATTTCTTTGCCATATCTGATGTTGTCCTGTCTCTGCAATACTCCCCTCGAGCAGGGAAAGTGCCAAGCGTATCTATTGTTGGACAAAATCTTTGACTTCCATATGGAAATCAAAACCACTTGCTGTCCTGAATAATGAGGCTTTTCACACAGGGAATAGCAAGCTGGGAAAAACTGTTGTTGGAAAGCTATCATCTGCCAAGGCTCACAAGAAAGAAGTGTAAACTGTGCATGACATAGAACAGAAAGCTTTTCCATGATTTGTTCTTTTATAAGGTCTCTGGAAATAGTCAATTACCTTTGACTGTCTCCATCCAATGCTTTGACAAAACCTGCAGTCTGACCAGCTAATCCAGTAGCTTAAAAATGCTAGTAAGGAAGCTCAAATGTAAAATACCTAATTTAATGCTTTTTCCCCACAGGTTTAAATACGTGTTGCTAGATAGCACTGAAGGTATTGTGAAAGACCAAACTCTCTGGTCTGATCCAATTAAAACCAGAGGAGGTAAGTCTGTGACTTTGCTCAAGTCTTCTGAGTAGCTGTGCTTGCCTTCGGACACCGTTGCCCCCTGAGCAACACCTAGTCCATTCCTAAAGTTTTAAGAATTTTGTCAGCCATTCAATATTGGAGTAGCAGACTTCAATATGGAATAATTCTCTGCTTCCTTTGTGTACTTTAAAACAACTCTTTTAGTACACGTGGTTTCAGATTTGATGCATGTCATGGTATCTGGTGCTGTTCGCATTTCTCAGTAATACAGATACTTGTCATAGTGGCTAACCTGCTGAGGAAAACATAAACTCTAAATGCTGACATTGAGTCTTAAATCTGTTTCCCATAAATCATCTAAGACTTCAGGTATAGACATAATCAGTTTGCCTCTCCTAAATCATCAGCTTTCTCCTATTTGGTGAGGGTGTTCATGGTCAATAATAGATTATAGAAACATTCTTTCCATGCTTTTCTAGTTAAACTTCCCTTGAAAATTGATACCTGGCCTGGTCGAAGGAGTGGAGACATGATTGTCATTACATCGATCCTAAGTGTTCTTGTGTTCCTCCTGCTTGTTGGCTTTCTTGCTTCTGTCTTCTCTGCTGTCATGTAAGTACTGCTATGCCTTACAACTTCCAGTAAGAGTACCTAAACTCTCAGTCATCAGCATTCTTCCCTATGGCTCCAAGCCACTGTTGCTGGTCTTGTTTGAGATGACAGACCAGATGGTGTCCTCCAAATTTTGAAGTTAGTAATAGGAAAAGGCTACGTCATCATAAACTTCCCTAAGATCAGCAGCTCTTGTAATTATTACACAGCCTTAAGATTACTAACTGTCAGGATTTAGTAAGGACTACTGGAAAAAAATGAACAGTAGAGTTGCACATACCTAAAGCCTCTATATTCTTTCTTACATATTGCAGTTTTCCATCTATTCAAGAGTTTGGAAATTTTTTTTACAAATGCACGCATTTGTAAAGACTACATAATGTCCTCATTAATGCCTTGATTTTAATTTATTTTCCTCCTCCTCGGGAGAAATAAGTTGCCTCTTTCATTTAAGAAGTGAGGCTTTGCTGGAGCTGTATAACCCAAATAGTCTATGCATATTCCTTAGTCTTCTGTGTTCCCTGCCCCAGGAAATCAATGAGGCCTGGCTGATTCCTAAACTGAATGTTTTGGAGGGAATGAGCTAAATTTTCGAAATGGTGGGTATCAGGGCTGCTAACACCTACTTGAAAATTGTGTAAGTGCTCTGTATTCAGCCAGTTCTGCCAGGCTTTCCTGGATTTAAATACATGGAAAGCAAAAACCGCATTGCAAATGATTATTTAAAAAAATCTGTGGGCTTCCCTGATGCTAAATGATTTAAGTAGGAATCAGCCTTTGCAAAATGTTGTGACAGTAGGCTCTGCTCAGTCTCTACTGGAACTTAATAAAGCATTTCATTTGCCCACCAGGGGATCCAAAGATTCTTCTGCAGAGCCAAGGTGCATGTCTCAGACTAACCAACAAAGTGAACCGAGACCACAGTTAAGTTCTGAGTGAACAACCTGATTTAAGCCAAGAGTGGAAATGCAACAGAATTGCTAAGTGTGCTAGGCCTACGGGACTACCTCTTCTACTCAACACTAGTCCAAAACAAGCTACAGAACACCACCGGACAACTGAAGATAAATGGCATAGATGAAATAAGGACAACTTCTTTGAAGTCTTGCAGTACATCTTGTCTTGTCCTAATGAGATTTTATTTAGTTAATTGCCTTGTATAGCATATATCAAATGCCTGGACTGAAGAAAGAATCTCCATGAGCCTCCGACTTCAGTGCTGTGATCAGAGGTTGTCTAGCACATACATCTCATCTGGAATAAGCGTTACTACAGACCTCTCATCTGCTGCTCACAACTAGATGAATATGATGTAGCCATTTGTGTCTCAACTTCTCTTGATAGTAACTGATGAGGAATAAAGAAAACGGACTGCTTTACAAAAAGATGTCTTAAAGAAAACTAGGGATTAAAAGGTAGACAATAGGGAGCTACTGCTGCTTCCTCAGGATTTTAGTGACATAAGACTTCCCTTTCCCTTTTTTTCCTCTTCCTTCTTCCCTAAAAGAAAGCGAGCAAGTTCCAGACGCTCTGTATGTAGCAGAGTAATTCTGATCTCAGTTACCTAAATACACTCAAACAGCTTTGCAGGGATGAAAGCTAACAAACTTGCTTCAAAGAAGGTGTGTTCTTTCAGAGCTCCATAGAATTTGTTTGCTAGTGAAGGGGAGATACTGCTTTAGCAGTGCACAGGAGTATATTCACTGTTGTCAGGCTTAGCCTCATGCCTGACCTTTACCTTAGGCAGCTGCAAGCCAGCACTCTTCACATCTTGCTATCTAGACTGGTGAGTTTTCTTGAGCTAATTCTCTTCCTTCATTTCATGATCTCAGTTAGTGACTAGAAATAAATCTTTGCCCCAGGCTTGAGTTACATACTGCTTTTTTCCATTGATGCCAACTTCCACATACAGTTTTGTCTCTACGAAATACTTGAGGCAGATCCAACTTCAAAGCCCTGCCTTATACCTCTTGAGTGTGCATAAGCAACTGTCCTGTTGTAGCAAGTACGTACTTGTGATAAGCACAGAGCTGCCATTTGTTATTATTGATGTCCTCCTAGTTTATCAGTAAATCTGTTTAACTGTCTCAGATTATAAATAAATTAGGATTCTGTTTTGACCTAAGTAGTTCACTGTCATGACTGGATGATCTTGTGCTGACACATATTTTGGGGAGTGGGACTTACTCTCTTCAGATTATGAAATTAAAAAGTTTTGTGCAAGTCAAACATTGTCAGGATGGAGTGTTGAGACTGTAGCTTGGTAATGGCAAAATTTGCCATTTTAAACTTCAGGACTTAAGTCCAAGTGGTTTTTACACAAGCTCCTGGTATTTGGGTATTCTAACTACAGCATGTTAAAGCTTACCTGCTCACTGTCTTGGTTTCAGCTATGAAAGGGCTGGCAGGGAGAGGGAGAAAGCACTTTAAGGGAGAGATGCATGCTGAGCCTTCTGATTAGAAATAGATGCTGAAGTACCTGGAATGATATTTTTCTGGTTTTCAGTCATTGCTACTTTCCTTATAATTTTCTGCCGTACAGGCTGCTACAAACACTATTCTGAGGTGTCTTCCCATTCATGTATTGGGTACTAACTTGGAAGCAATGGATATTTGAAGAAAAAGTGAGTACAAATTGTAGGTGTGCAATGCTGAGCATTAGAGCATGTGAGAGATTCTTGGAGTGTTTTCCTCCTTTATAAAGCCAAAGTAGTACATCATTGCTGTAGCAGGCTCTAAATCCTTGCTCTGCACCCAGTGGAAAAACAAGCTATCTAACAGTAGGATCAGTAAAATTAATAAAGCCAAATAAGTATCCTTTCAACTGCAGCAAATAAATTATATTGGATGCCGTATCAGTTAATTCTATTACTGGAATAAGTTCTCCTTCCTTCTGCTTAAAGAAGTTGCTTGAGACCGTGTGTCAGCATGTATGGCTATCATTTAAAACACAGCACTATAATAACCCAATCCATTTTCTGCCAGTATCTATTAAGACATTCACATCAAGCACTTTCTCTCAACAGATGATTGATTTTAGTCAGTTTAATCCTGCTAATGGTCCTAGTTGAATAGCTAGTGTTTCTTCTTGTGCTTCTCTTACATCTCATTTAAAATATCTTGACTTTATTTCTTTATGGAAAAATTCAGAATGAATTATTTTTAGTTGTTTTTTTTCCCCCCTCCACACAAATGAAGCAGAATTAACTGTCTCAGTTGTTCCTATATTGCTATGCATACAAGCTTTGATTTTTTTCACTTTAGCTTTTCCAAACATTCCCTGTACTGATAAAATTTGTGTGAGAAAGAAGTCTGTCTTTCACCGGCTTCAGAACTTAGGACATTTCTTTCTCAAAGAACATGGGAAGGAAGAGAAGCTCTAAGATATTATGATTTTAATAAAAATTTCCTGTTGAAAAATCTTGTTGAAAATGGCAGCTCAAACTATTTTTTTCTATGCAACCCTTCTTTTAGACGGGGAGAACTATGCTTGGAGCAGCTTCAGCTTTTCACAAGATCTTGTATGTCAGCACTCATTTGTTATGCTGTGAACTGTATTTCAGGACTGTGCCCAGACAAAACAACAGTCATGATAAATACCAGAGCAGGGTCACCACTACTTTTGTCTCTCCATATGGTATTTCTATTAATCTAAATATGGACTACTTTCTGCTCTGCTTTTGACTCCTCGCTGACGCAAGGGTGTGGGAATTCCTGTTTGGAGCCCATCAGAGGTATGTCCTGATTCTTATCCTGGTCATGCAGAAGAAATACAAGGTATCAATGATTAACAACATTTCTTTAGTATATAGACTTAAAAAACAGAAAGGTTGGGGGCATTGCTTAATTTTTGAAGGAATGGGGGTGCAAAAAGAATACATTAGGCTTTTTCAGGAGTTGTTGCCAACCTTGTCTGTATTTTTGTTCAGATATGCCTTTCACAGTCAGCCTGCCACACTGGAGGAATACATATGGATAAAACAAAAAGTTCCCAAGCCTTACTTATTTACATTAAAAGCATCAACAGAAACAAGACAAAAGTGAACAGTGGTATTTGCTAGATGATTTATAGGTATTGTTCATCTATTCCTAGCTGTTGCTTTGAGCACTGAATAATAGTTATCATTCCTTCGATGACCCTGCAAAATGTACTGAAATGCTGATTGCAAGCTCTGCTATGTGATAGAAAATAAAGATAAAAATCACATCTATGGAGAGAGTCCAGGAACCACTCCTGATATCCTGCCTACATTTAAGACTTCAAGGCTGTGCTTAGGTTTTATCAATGTTACACGTGATGGCTGTGAACAAGTTGAACTTGAGATCTCCTTTCTAGAGAAGCTTTAGGAAGACTTTGATCCGTGCCTGCTGGTCTGCACTGAGATGAAGGTAACCCAAATAGCATTAATTTGCCAAGGGTATAGTTGTGTACTCCATTTCCGATACCTTTTACTTGGGTCTTGGTATTTCTGTGGGCAGAAAATAAAAAATAATACAAACTGTGCTGTGGAAAAACTAGTGCTGGGATGAGGTTATTGCACATATTTTCACCTGTACCCTAGGTTAAGATTCAAATGCCTGGTCTCCAGGACTGAAAACCAAATTGTATTCGATTGCCTCTGCATCACTCACTCCAGCACATTCTCAGCCGAGGCCCTGGCAGAAATCCTGCTTTAGGCCTGTTTAGCAGCTGGACCAACCGCTCCAATATTCGGTGCAGTTGCAAGCTGAAGTTGCCCACTAGCAGCTATGTGACCCAACTTGTCTGTGCAGTTGCCTGAGCTTGGATGTGGAAGGAAAGTGGGAAAAAGAGTGAGAGCTAGGCAAGATTTGTGCGGTTTCAAGCACTTCCTTGCTTGTGTGGTTTATTTGGTCCTGGGGCTCTCTGCTGCTAAAACACAGCTATGCAAGTTTTGAGTTGACTAAAAGACTCTTTTCTGTGCCAACTGTAATAACTTTTGTGAGGCATTTATAAGAATATTGTTAAGCTGTAGTATATCAAATAAAAATAATTTTTAATGGGGTCAAACGAGCACAAAGATGGTAAAGATGTCTGTATGGAGAGGTGTTGTGTTGCATTTTGTGAACATGGTGTGTTCATGAAGATAATGCCCTCTGCATCTTCAAACAAGTGTTTTCTGCTCTACTTTTACCAGGGTAAATGCATAATTAATCAGACTTAATACACAGGCAGGGTGAGGGAAGGGGTCATTTCGTTCAGAACTACTTATCTTTTATTCAGTAAGTGATTCTGCAGATTATTTAATTGACTGGTCGTTAGTAACATTAGAGACTTTAAAAAAAAAAATCCTATCTTAGGTAAAGGAGGAAGCTGCTCATTTGATTGTAACAGGTGATGTTTTGGGGCAGACTACAGAAAATGAGCATTCTCAGAAGCTGCTGGTAAAGAAACTCTGTATTACACTCTCAGTTGTATGAGAACTGGTCTGGGAACCTGGCAGATGCAATATTTAATACTCTCTTTCAGTTAAGTTGGGGCATATAGCATTAAGTTATTAGATGCTGAAAGAACCATGGCCGGTTTACTGAATTAGCTTTGCTTTTGTTTAGCCTGGGCCTAAATGCAGATCACTTGCTAGACATATTTGGAACTAGAGAATGAATCTGAGGAAAGGGATGCTAGTGAGAGCCATACTGCAACGCCGTCAAAACACTTGGCAATAAAAGATTATCAAGTTTAAATTTGCTGATGTGATGTTCATCAGATATCAAAATTACCCAAGCATTACCTTCCTCTGTGGGTTTGTTGTCGCAGGTTGTAAATTCCTCCGGACAAAGACTGCCTTTTGGTAACATGTTAGCATAACGTACTGCCATTTCCCAACTGGGCATACTGTGATGCATAGCTATAATGTTGTTAATACTGTTAACAAGTGTTAATACTCTCAGATGATCTTGCCTTAGCAGAACGTAAGTATCTAGGAGTTGTTTGGTGAGGGGACTAGTTTTATGCTCGCATCCTGTGACATTATGTTCTGTTTGACTGCAGTCATTTACCATCATTCACTTTCTCAACCTCCAGCACCAACATTTTCATCTAATGCTTTGTCTGCACAGCTCTAGACCTACCCAAGTTTTAGAAACATTGATAAATAAGTCTGGAATGTCTGATTTTTATTTTCTGTTTTCCTTCCACATAGCTCTGTTGTAGAAATCTATACTATTGCTTCCCATGCCTCAGTATTTGAGGGCTGAAGTTATTTGCTGTCACTTCTTCCTTAAGCCTTCTAACATACAACATTCAAAGATGCCAGAAAATATGACTTATTTTCCCTAACAAAGTCAATTATATTATCTGCATTACTACTATAACCCAAAGCTGGATGTAAAGAATAATGTAGAAAGTCTCCTTAGAAACTTTAATGTATCATATTTAGAAAAAAAAATCCTGAATACTAGATGGATTTTGCCACATCTTTGGCTGATCCACTGATTGATAACTATCTTCCACATCTGGCAAAGAAAACTGAAAGAATACAACTCTCATCAGAGGGTAATGTGGTGTTTTCTGGTATCTAATTAATAAGGACCTCATTATATTAGTCTTCTTGAAATAACCCTGGTTCTTTCTAGGATAAGATACCCAATCCCTTCTTTATATAAATATTTGGAAAGAGAAAATGGATGTCGTGCTTCTAGCAGAATATTATAGTTCTTCCCTACAAACTGTACAAACTCAACTCAAGTTTCCTCCAGTCAAAAAGTAGTTACCAGAGAACTGCATAATCTTTACCCATATTTGTCTTGTCTTTTCCATGAATGCATTTCCTGGTGAGATTCTTGACTTGAGAATTTTGGATTGTCTTATTCTTGAAACTGGCTATGGCATCTTAAAAGCAAATGCTTTCTGTTGGACTGAATTTGTTTCATTTCAAAAAGAAACAGGATTCTGGCTTCTGCTACGACATGGACCTGTTATCTGAGTATCAGTTACAGTGAATTATTGAACAAAAGTTTACTAATTTCTGAGCAAGTCAACTATCTTTAGCATTTAATATAAAATCTAAGTTTTTTGTTAAAGGTCCACATGATAAAAAGTGTTGTCTTAAAGACTGCCTGAATCAGCAAATTTTCTTTCCCTTTTTTTGTATCTTCCTTCTTTGTTTCTATTTAATGAATGCAAAGCAGTCCCTCTCCCCTGTGATGCCAACTCAACAGCCCCAGAACTACCTCTCAACTGATGGATGAGCTGGACTACTTCCCCCACTGTGCCTTGGAACAGGAAGGGCTCTTCAGTTTAGACAATGTCTGTAGGTGTCCTTTTATCATCTCAACAGTAATGAGTAACATTTGGGTTTTATACCATAATATACACCAAATTACTATTTGGGGTTTGTTAAGGAGTATGTTGTAACGGAGTAATTGAAATCTAGAGGGCAAGGAAACAGCAATACTTAGTTTTATATTCTGTAGCAGTTCTTACAGACCTAGGTCTGAGTGTGTCGATAGCTGTATTAGAAACTATCGTTTATTTCCATTGGAAATAATTATTTGTAAGAGATGTTTGTATGCATTATAGACTTCACATACAACAAATTCTAAGAAAATAGATCCGAAGTATTTCCATTGATATCAAATTAACTAGCAAGCTGAAGAAGACATTCTAGCATATATTTGAAAAGTAACTTGTACAATCATTTTCATGGTTCCTTCTGATGGTATTAGAAATATTAATAATAATGAATTGAATTATTCTGGATACATCCAGCTATAAGACATATTGAACTTTCAAAATACATAATAATAGCATACCCACCAAAGAACATGAAAGGACTGAGATGGCATCATATGTGACTAAAAAGGAAATGATTAAAAAAAGCCTGTACTTTCCTAATAATTGTGTTAATTTGGCCTGAATCAGGAGCTTCTTTCTTCTGAGGTAGCTTGCAAGAGTAAGCTTGGGAAAAGCATGTGCTGCCATATAACTATTTTCCCCAGTCCAGGCAGAATTCAGCAGTAGAACTGAAGGTTTAAAAGCACTAGGAGTAGTTTTCCCATGATGAAAGAAGGCAAAAAGAGATGTTGTTTACAATCTCTAGTTTTATATTAACAGGTTCAAGACTAAAAGTGGGTACAGAGGTATATGGGTGTAGCATGTAGGTTTGCTATTTCTATTCACCTAAATTAAATCACCTGAATATTTTCATTTTTTATTTTAAGATGAGAGAGACAGAGATGGTATTATATTCTAGGAGTCTGATATTTTTGAGGGTAATGCTTTGATTCCTCATTTATCCACAAGCCAGTATTCATAAACAGGATCTGTGACATTTCATTATTGCGCTTAGTCATATGGTGCTTTATGGCTAAAATGAAGCAGCAGCTGAATTCAGTTAGTCTCTCCATTGATTATTTTTTTTTTAATAGCTCTTGCATCATGACTTTGGAGAATGATATATGCTTTCTTCAAAACATTGTCAATTCTTTCTGGATGAAAGGAGTTATTTAAATACAATGGATTGTTATTTCTTTAACGGTATGAGTAACTTTGGGATAGATTCTGTTCTACCCTCGCCAGCACAATCCAAGCCAAATCCATTGAAGCCTGTCCCTTTTCTCTGTGTTTACACAAGCCTAGCTTAGCAGCAGAATGTATTCAGGACTGCAGCCCTTTCTCAGAAAACATCTCCACTGAGATTTGCCTAAGGTTTGAAAGATTAGGCACAGTTGGAATCAGTTTATCAACATATAATTCCTCCCACATCTCCTCCCATCCCCTGGCATCAGCACAACTGGCCAGAGCCCAGCTAGAGTGCACAAGGACTGGTCCCATAGAAGAACATCCCTCTGCAGTCTCACTGAAATGGGGGATCTGCTCTTGGCAGCCACAGGAGAACCCTAGCGTTTATCTCGAATTTGGCTCAAGGAGAGAATTCTCAGCTTAAATGTCAATAAAGATTCATACATTACTGATAGCATATGAGGTAATTACAGGAGAATATGATGGGGCTAATCCTACGTGTTCTTCTGCCACTTTTAAACTCCAGTTTAATGAAGAGTTTGAGCCTAAACCTAGTTTTAAGCACATGAGTATTGGAAAAAAACTTTTCAATACACAGAATTCTAGCAAAAGATACTATTTTAATCAGAAATGTATTTTCACAAGGGAAAAAAAGAAGCTGAAAAGTGTTGATGAACATCAAAACACTTTGTCCCAGTTGTTTGGGATTTTTTTGTTGGTTTTGTGGGTTTTCTTGGGAGGGAGGCAGAAATAATTTTCTAACCAACTGAAACAGAGATCTCATCTTTTACTAAATTTCTGTCCATCACACATTTGCATGGAAAAGAATTTGCTCTAATGTTGTCTCTTATTTTCAACATTGCCTTTCTGTCTACTTATGAACAAAATTATAGCAACGAGAATGGTTATTTCTTATACCGGTCATATTTCCAAAAGTATCCCTCCCCACCCCCTCTTTTCAGTTTATACCTGACCATCAAGGCAGCAGTACCTATTCTTGCAGATTCAATTACTGCACCAAGTACTTCATGTTTGTCCTGTTTATTTTTGGGTTCACAGGTGGTTTTGAACTTATTGGAGCATTACCAATTAGAAACACGGGAAAGTATCGCCACCCTCATAAACACACTTCTGATCTTCACTGGAAGTCAAGGCAATGAAAGTGTCTTCCTCATCAATGACTTCTAGCAGATTGCCTCTATATGGAAAAGGTGAGTTTAATGTCTGTGTCCATCACACCTTCTGCTTTAAAGGATTTAAGAGCTAGTTATAATTTGGCTGCTTTCTTGCATACATCTTGCATTTTACCACAAACTGAATGAAAACCATTTAGATCATTTCAGACATCAATGTTTTCTGCTTGTTTCCCTGTAGTATTCCCAGGCAAGCTTTAACTAAGAACATGCCCACGACAGTCTACAGTCACCTTCAGAGTACTACTCTGAGGTACCTACTGCCAAAATCAGCACCGTGTAGGAAGACAGTGGGTTCATGCCAAAGGCAATGCTAATCGTTTACTGGTGCAACGCCAGTTGTCCTCATGTTTAAGCTAGTCCTTTTTAATGCATTGGTCACCAGTCACCTCACCCTGCATCCCGAGATAAGAACAGGTCTGTCTGTTCTTTATTTTTATAATTAAAATGCACAGTGAAACTAAGATAACACCCTGCAATCTTTCAGAGAGGAAAAAAAAAAAAAAGAACAGACGGATGCTGTCAGAGGAACACTGACTGTATGTCTTAGCCTGTTGGAGCTGCACGCAGATGACTACATCACTGATTAAACCTTGGCCTGAGGTTAAGCTCACTCAACAGGATGTGAGAAACTGCTGAACATGAGGTGCGAAATTGCTGGATGTGAGAGATAACGGTGTGAGAAGCTGACAAAAGTTACAGATAGTGCTGTGAGGAGCGGCTGGACTTCAGATGCGGTTAAAGGGGGAGTTATACGAGAAATGGACAAACTTCATGGGTGACTGGAGAGCGGTGCTGGGGACCTTTAGGGGGGCAGAATCTTGTGAGGCCATCTCAGTAATATTGTAAGGCTAAGATAACCTAGAAAATCGTATCAGAACTTACACGTTTGGGTATGCGTGTAGTAAAACTGGGACTTGTAGGATGAGACTATTTATTTAGGAGGGGGCTGAGATGGAGAAAGGGTGGTTAAGAAACACAGAAAGGTCAAGAAGGCATGCAGATACTGTAACTGGGACTGTCCATAGCTCACAGGCAGCACTGTGTTTGATCATTGCAGCTTGGGACAGGACAATAAACTAGACCTGTTCCGATGTTGCCACACATGCTAAGCCTGCTTCTGCAGCTAGGAGAGCTGCAGTGCCTATCCTTGCTAGCAAGGAAACACCCAGAACAGACAGATCCTAGTTACCACTGTGTAGGAGCCCTTTTCAGGCCTGAGACCACCATCTTGATAGAGTCACTGTTCAGATTACGCTTTTCCCTATGTTGGGAGGGACAGAACATGTGACAGCTATCTTCAGCTGGCTTTCCTTCTTGGGCCAATGCTCCGCCAGCCATTTTTCTTCCAAGACATGAACAAATGTATCCTGAGGGACGCTGCTTCCCCTCATGTTTTGACACCCTCAATGTCTATACAAAAGATCCTTTCGTATAGCTGCCTTTTCTTGACACACTTACTACAAGTTATGTTACATCCTGAGCTAACACTTTCATAGTATAGTATAAGTATTTTGTGGTGCTTCTCCAATTGCATAGTTAACACTTTTGTTTCTTGCTATTCTTTCAAAGCTCTGATGGACAGGAATCAGATCACATCTGTGCATAATTTCTCTACTATACAAATATACTTTTGGGGAGAATCCCAGTGTCTTGTGTTACAACAGCTAGGGATTTTTTTTTTTTTTAAATGGACATTGATGGGAATTATAAAGTGATGACTGTTATAAGGTGTTAGGTGGGGCTCTTCCACAATCATGTCCTTAAGTCCTCATCACTTTAAATGTATTGCATCAGCTGAGTGAAATAACATTGTTTCATTTGACTTATTTAGAAGCTCTTACCTCTTAAAAAAATAACTCTTAAGCTAGTACTGATGATCGGAAGGTACCAGGTTTTGTGGTGGATGGGAGTTATCTGTTTGCCTGAAACTAAAATGTCTTCTCCTGATTGCATTCAATCCTTACGTAGAACTAGGAGATGTACTAGAGAATCATAGGAACAACTAGTCCACAGGCAGTAACTTTAAAAACAACTACAGCAGAACTGGTAGTAACAAAGCCAGTTCATTCTTAAAATCAGAGATGTTTTCTTGTTCAACAGTCGCAAATTGATATCTGAACGCGCAATGCTCATGTATTATTATGTGACTAGGATATGCATTGTTTTTTATGTTGCACCATTTCAAGTAAGTCTAAATTCTATCTGGAATGTAATGCATTAGTTTCACAAACCCCCTCCCTTTGGCCAAATATCACAAATAACAGTTTCCAACTTTAAGGATGTGAGATTTACAGCCTAATTCCAAAACCACTAAAGTCTACAGGAGCCTTTCTTATGACGGATGGCTTAGACCAGACTCTTAAAGCGCCTTGCTGGTAGAGTGATGAAGGGGCTCCATTTAAATAGATAACCTAAAAATGGATTGAGAGAGTATATTTAGGATAAACTCCGAAGCACAAGTACAGATTTAGGATAAGTTTGAAAGTAAAAGCAAGCATTTCTTAAGAGGATAAGAAATAGTGACAAATCTAACCCAAATTCTGTTTCCAAAACTCCTAATGCTAATTTCATAGGACTTTAGTAAAGTGACTCTTCATACTCTCTTTGGTCTTTCCCAGGGTTAAGTTCTTTATTTTGGATGAAGGGGAGACAACATGTGCTCACACAGATTGGCCAGTCTTTAAGATGATAACATAATCCTTCAGCTGTGCTCATCAGTTCTCTTTATTTGCTCTTGGTTTGCACTGCCTTGCACTAGACACACTCAGTACTGAAACCTTTCTCTAAACAATAACCCTGTAAAATTTCTACTGCTCTATTCCAATTCGCTTTGCATAACTGTTTACGTGTGTACTATATCCAAACGGCAACATTTATTTTCCAAAGGGAGGCAGATCCCTGGCTGCATCCACACTGGTAAATAGAACAGATCACAGCCCTTCCTTTGGCCTTGAGGACAAGTGACACAGCATGGCTTGCTTCCACATGGCTAAACGCTTTCCCCTTGGAACAGAGGGGCCTTGTCTGTACTGCTGTTGGGAATGACACCAGGCTAGTGCCGTTCCCCAGATCCCGTCTGGACATTGAGTTTGAGAGTGCTAGTTGTCACAAGCCAAAATTCTGCCAGGAACTAGCCTGGCAGTAGAACAGTATGGACAACCACAGGGCAGAGCTCAGGTTCATATTTTGATCCTGCTTATTAGCAAGTTTGTAGCTGGTGGTTAAAGCTGCATTGATATCTAGCCAGTATGAGCTAAATCAACATTTCACAGCCTGCGCCACAGCTCCTACTGCAGCTTAGATCAAATGCAGTGGCCTTTAAGAGTCAGCCTTCTCTTTTCTGGCCTTCCTTGTTCATGGGCGATAGCCTCTGTCTAAATTGTAGCACCCAGCTACATGCTGTTGTACGTTGAGGTGAGACCAATACCCATCCACTCTTCCCGTCTCTCATTTCTACGGGGAAAAAAACCTTATTATCAGAGGACTGCAGTGTGCCTTGCCAGTTCTCTAGACTGTGGGATGAGGAAACATGAGTGTGCCCCGGAAAACACATGCCTCATGGTGTAAATGTAGCCAGAGAGAGAAGAGCTGTAGAACAATGTAGAAGGAAGGCGAGGGCTGGAGGACTTCACGGGCTCAAGAGGTGTCCCATGCCCAGGGAGGGTGCAGACCCAAGACAGTGAAGAGCAGGACTGGAGGGTGAGCACTGACAAAAATACACGGGAGTTCTGAATGGCTTCTGCACCTGGGCAAGATTGCTCCAAAGGGTTGATATCAAGAGACTGACCTTGCAAGACACACACAAAACCCACCCACACACATTTATATGTACGTATACATGTGGCAAACTTCTCTATCACAGTAGACTTCCCTTAGAAGTCTGTACTGCAGTTGTTCTAGAGATAGTAAAAATCTGTTTTGCTTCAGTACTTTATTGATCTAACATTTTTCTCCAGACGTATAAAAGCTTATCTGCAGGCAATATATTACATTGGCTTCATTATACAGACTTTAAAACTGACTTGATCAATCCACTGTAATATCTTAATGAAAGTTGTCTTAGATCAATTTAGATATAATTTCACTAAAATAACCCTGCATTGACTGAGTCCAGTCTTACTAAACTTAATTTCTGTAGCTGACATATTTCATCTAAAGACATACCTTCAGCTAAACTGTAACGAGTCTGCATGAGTATTTAAATGCATACAAAATCTTATATTTAGATTTTAAAATACTGTTTATATTCTTATGCTGAGCTATAAAATCAAAAACTGCAGCTTCGAAAATCTGCTGCACCTTCTTTATTGTCTTGCAGTTTTAGGGTTTGGGGTTTTTTTGCTTTTTAGTGGTAAGTTTCACATAGGATGGGTCACTTGAAGGAGGACAAGTGACAAGAACATCAGTGAATGCTGTTCTGCTTTTTGTTGTTAGATGTTTCCTGTTGTTTGACTTATTTGTAGCAACCTCTCATGAAAGTGAAAAAAAAAAAAAAAGGCAGAAAAATAAAGCAGCCAAATCATTATTTCTTTCACAGGGAGTAGGAACTGCAAATATAAAAGAATGGATTTTGAAAATAATATGATGTGAAGAGTAGTATATCATGCAGGTAGCATAAAGAATGAGAAACAATGCAAACTGGGTAGTGAAGATGTGCAATTTATGAAGTGACAGTGTTTATCTCAATTTCTCGTGGAAGGGATGAGCCAAATCAAAGCTCTAGGTGCAAGATGAACAGTGATTATTACTTTGAACCTTTAATTAATGTCCTCTGGAGCATAATAGAAAACTCACTGTTAATTGAGATATTAATATGGGAGAAGGCACAACTTCTAATTTTTTGAGAAGTAGCATTTCTGACAGAGACAGACTGGACTTTGCATCTAGACATATACACGTATGATATGTAATAGCCAACTATGAGCGCACGATCCTGGGTAAGTATCCTTTGACATTCTATTTACAGCCTTGAGTCAGAGGTCATCTGCCTCGTAGATTCAAGTCTAATATTTCATATCAGTAGAACAATTTATAATACACAGTAGTAGTGTCCAGTCTTCAAATATCTGAACATCAGTTATTCTACTGACTCAGCTCTGCAGGCCCCTGACTAATACTTGAGAGCTTCAGGCCTCAGCCCATCTTAAAATCCAGACTTACAGCTATGTTAGAGATGACCTGAGGAGTTGTCTGCTTCTTGTGCTAAATTGCAGTATCATTTAATCTCGTAAATGTTCTGTGTCCATTACTACTGGAAATATTTTGGCTAAGGCTACCTAGGCTTCTCATGTAACTGATTAGTTTTCACCTGGAATAGTTTTTACTGGTTGTAGATCTGATCTCAGTGATTAGAATTTATTTTGATCTTACAGCAGTTGCATCTAAAAACCTGCTATGATCTCAAAGAGGAAAGACGCTAAATAATTTTCGCAAAAGAAAGCAATGTTGAAAATTGTTATGGTGATGCCTGAGTGAATGAAATAGCAATACAGCAAGCCTCTGTAAAATTCTGCAATGAATTTCATATAATGTATCATCTATAATTCAGTAGAAATTACAGAAATCGCCCTCAACTTCAATTGATCATTCTCAGTTGCATTCTGTTCTCAGTCCAACCCATGAAAGGCCCCATTGAATTCAATAGGACCTCACATGTTTAAGCACAAACAGACTATTACTTTGGAGTTGATCCAAAGCATATTGAATTCATACAGAAAACATTCTGTATACATGCAGTGGACTTAAAATTAATATATTTCTGGGTTTTATCTTTTAAGAAATGAACTTTTCTAGTACCTGAGAATTAGCTGAAGACAGTGATTGGTGATTACTTTCATAAAATGACAATAGTATAGCAAAGTTCATGACAACCCACAATATGAAATAAAAAAGGATTATGATAACAGAAATGTAGCTGTAGTTCTCGGATAACCCATACCGAGGAAAAAGGTGCTCTTCCAGCCTTTATTGGGGAAAAAGAGCTCTGCAGCACTCCATGGAATGTGCTGACTGATTTAAAAGCAATAAATACAACGTGAATTCAGCTTATACTTTTGCTGAAATAAAAAAACCCCAACCCAACAATCCACAAGCTGTACACCTGAAATATATTAACAATGATCTATTAGCAAAGTTGCCTTATATCTACTGATACTGTTATTTACAATTTACTATTTCACTACTCAGATTCTCACTAGGCATTCATCTCTTCACTGAAAAATGCAGAATAATCTACATTTTATGGTCTTGAAAACTTATGATGTTTGTGCTTTTGAAAAATGTGAATTCTTTTCCTACCTCTCACACTCCAGTTTTCCTTTTTCCTCCCTTACTCTGGCCATTACTTTCAGTGTCAAATAAAAATGACTGCTGTTCACAACCTAAAGATAACTACAAATATGTCCTAATTCAAATTGCAATAACACTGAATCTTGGTTGAAAGGAATACTATTCTTTAATAAAAAAAAATAAAAAGAGATTCAATTTATTTGCTTGTGAAGGTGACTTATTAAAGAGGCCAAAACCACATCATAAAACATTTAATAAGAAATTTTTAGTATCTTGTATATGCTTTCCAAATTCAACTAAACCTGCTCAATACTTGAGAGCTACACCTACATTAAAGTAGGCTACGATTTATTTTTTTTTTAAATCCTATAAAACAAGCAAAAAGCCCATTGTGTGGACATAACTGCATATTGATGTGGTGGGCAACCCCAGTCAGTACCCTAGGAAGCACACTTGTTATGTGTGAGAGAGTCTGGGAGTACTTAGGAAAACAGTGATTGAAAAGCAGCTTTGACAAGCACTGTATCCTGGCTGGTAGCATCTGCCGTCGCATAGAACTTGGCAAAGGGGTGGCTGAAGCAGAAGTTGGCTGTTATTACAGATCTTAGATTACAGTTACATTTTTAAAACATAGTATAGAGATCACCTGAATTCTCCTACAATGCAGTCCGACCACAGGTGATGGGTCAGTTTTAGCCATCTATGACAAGTCTTGATACTGCCTTCTGTTTAATAAAAACCCCCCTGGAGTACCCAGATAATTTATTTCCTTGGTGGTGAGGGCAGGGAGGCCCATCCAATGCCAAAGGTACAACTGACACTCATAGCACTGATCTGGAATCGGAGGAGTGGTGGTACCTACAGATGGCAAAGATTTACTTGCATATCACATAAAAAATATTGCCTGCTCAGGTGCATAAGTATGCATTTTAGAGCCTGCAGGGAGGAAGGTGCATTCTTGAGTTCTGAGACTTACCCAGCATTCAGGTGTGGGACATCCCAGCACAGCAATTTGGACAAGTCAGGCCCACACAGGACTGTGGTGTAAGCGCCAAGAGAAGAAGCCAGAGTGTTGCCTGCTGGGACCCTACTTTGTGTGCTGAGAGCATGGGTACCTGCCCTGGGCAGTGTGACTGCTGCCACAAAGCAGAGGTTTTGCAATGCTAGTGCTGAAAGTAGCACAGCAGGAGCATCTCGGTGGTTCTCCCTCTGCATAAAACCTAGGCCTGAGCTCTGCTGTCACTTAAAAACCATCACAGTTAGAATATGTAACTTAGCTGAGAAAACTGCAAAGCTGATGAAAAGAGGTGGCTTTCTCCCACAGAAGGCAAGCAGCAATAGGGCACAGCAAAAGAAAATTAATGTAAGGTAAGACAATAAGATTATTATAGATAGGGGATGTACATGCAACAATATTACCGAGATCTAGAAGTAAGCTCTTATCAAGCCAATGAATAAAAAGGACTGAACAGGTGAAGGCGTGTTTGATACGGAGGGGAAGTGAGGGGTGCTCAAACCCCTTCTTTTGGTGCTGAGGTGCCACTGCAGTTCCCAAGAACAGGGACTTTTTGAACAGTAAAGAGACTTAAAGTGTGACTCTGAAAAGGATAATCACCTGAAGGAAAGAGCGTTTTTTATTGATACAGCATAACTTTTCCCTTGCACACAGTTAACTACAAGCACCTTTAAAAGTTTTTTGAGGCCTAATGTGAGGTGAGTTTTATTTCATAAATTTCTCAGAGGATTAAAACAATCAAAGTTGTACTCTGTGGTTTTATGGAAAGATCAAATTAATCTAAATTTCTGTTGTAGTTGAGGTCTTATTCTATGTCACTTCCCCTTCATCTGACAGTCCACATGTATTCAAGGTAAGAAAAACTGTTGCCTAACCATCGTGTGTGGAAGATATCTCCACATGCACGTGTGCAGACCTTTGCTGCTGCACAGGAACTTGGTCCTTTGGAAGGCAGGCAGCCACGCTAGACCAACTCTGAACCTGTAATGGTATGTCCTATTTCCCAGCTAATTCACAGCCCCAGAACCAGATGCGGCTGGTGGCAGGCCAGTTCCGAGTACGTTTCCAAGCAAAAATCTTGACTACGCTTGTTCTTGTAGATATATGCTAACATCATGCTAGTATAAGTTTCTATACTACCTGCAGAATAACAGACGCCAATCTATTTTATTTCAAGCAGATGAACTGGTTTTAGACCCAGGAAAGACGAGTGAATGGCAGGACTGTAGCATTTCTTAGGCTTCAAGAAAATCTGATAGTTCCAGATATTGCCTTGGAAGTTTATGTTACAGAATAAGTTTAATCAACCTAACTTTTAAATTCTACTCTATTCTTTTAAATGTATTCTTTTGTCTGAATAACTTCAGTTAGCATTAGTTAGCAGGAGAAGGAATTCCAGGTCACATATCATAAACTCATCCTGACCTGGTTGCTTGGCTACGGGGGGTTGGTCTGGAAGAAGATAAAGAGGAAGCTTTGTCAGCAGAAGCGGCAAACCATCGAGATAAGGACAACAAATGGCCTGTCAGGAGTTCAGAGGTGGAGAACCAAAGAGAAACAGCTGAACCCTCAGACCACGAATTATCATTGGACCAAGGGGCACGTGGACAGCGCGTGAAGAGACTGATCATTGGACCAAGAGGTGCGTGAAGGGCACATGGAGAGGGAGTGCATAGATTGTAAGGGTTTAAAAACCCAGGGTTTCTTTGTTTCGGGGTCCCTCTCCAGAGGCACCCAGCTCGAGCTCTGATTCTGCTGTACCATCCAAATAAATTAATTGTTTTTCTAAGATCAGAAGTCTGAGACTCTGCTGCTGGAAACCTAGGGTAAAGAGATTTCTTTAACAGTTTATACCTGCAGTATTGTTAGCTTGTTTCTCTAACATTTTTAGGTGCCAAGTACTTAGACCGTTTTGAAATATATCATACACAAAGTCTACTTGTGTACTCTTAATTAGTACCTGATCCTGGATAGTAAAGAAATTCTCCACAGAAGTCTAAAATGTTCTCAATTAATAAGGAAATCTTCAGATATATATCTACTCTAGGTTAAGTTAAACAGGACTAAACTGTGCAGAAGAATCTGTGCGGTGCATAAAAAAAGCCACACTAGACAGTTAATTATTTGAATTTCATATAGGTGTTTTTAATAAGAGCTAGCTGGGATTTTTAAAGGTATAAAATACTATGTCTATAATTAGTGGCAAAATGTCCATTAGCTTCCATGAATTTAAGATTTCACCCTTTTTTTTAACCTCCAGATTTTCTTTCCTCTTTGTGAAAATTCATGGTGAATTCTACCCTTGTTGAGGATTGGAAGGTTTGTCTACTATACAAGGTGAGAGAAGAGTACCTATCCTTCTTATGACTGAGAATCTCAGAGGGCATATTTTAATAGCTTTAGTGGAGTAAGCTGCCAATAAATTACATGAGAACATCAAACTCTAAATATTTATTAATAACCTGGATGATAGGAGGCAGTACGCTCTCATCATGTTTATGGGCAACACCAAATTAGAGCGAGTAATCAACATACCGAGGGACAGGGCTGCTATTCAGAGGGACCTTGACAGGCTTGAAAAGTGGCTGACAGACACCTCACAAAGTTCAGCAGAGGCAAATGCCAGGTCTTGTGCCTGAGATGCAATAACCCCATGCAACAGTCCAGCCTAGATGATCTCCAGAGGTCACTTCCAACCCAAATTTTATGATATTAAACTGTTTACATGCTCATATATATATACACACACCAGGAACCAAGTGTATATTGGTTTTGTAATACAGAAATAAACTACCCACAAATGTACAGTTATACAGTTAAAAATAAATATGGTATGAACAGAGTATGTAAGCTATACAGTAGAGTTGCCACACATATAAACTAGAATTCAAAGTGCATCCTCCAAACAATTACTATCACAACACATGACAGGTTTTTCTTTTCTCTTAAGACTGTCTGACAGATGCCTCAGCTGCAGGGCATTATGCCAAGCAATGCTTAAAATGTCCGAGAAGTCATAAAGCACTTTGCACTGAGTTCATCTCTAAAGGGAATTATTTCTGCTTGAGTACACAGTTATGGTTCCCAGGAACTATTAAGATACACAAGGCACTGAGAATTGAACTACTTGTATATATACTGTTGCCTTATTTGCATTGTGTGCAACATTTAAGAGATCCTCCCTTGTAAAAACAAGAGCTCATTGTGCTATCCATTCTGCAGAGAGCAAACCTGGCTCAGGCTGTAGGATGGCCCAGTGCTGCTTTGTTTGGTACCGCTGAGTCTGTTCCACACAACAGAGAAAAGCTCCAAATCCTATATCTGAAAAGACTGATTTTTGCAAACTGCTGTACTTTTATACACCAGGTTATTAGTATGGAATTAAATAACATAAATGGAACACAGGATTCCCCTTATATTATTCAAGATACTTCACCCCAGGGTGAAAAAGATATTTGCTTGAAGGTAAACATTTATATCATGCATTTATTACTTCAAGTTCATATATTCCTTTTTTTATTCCTCCATTGTTTTTGAAACCTGGGGTGTTGTATATGTCTGGCACGTTCCCAATGTTATGCACCATTTTCTAAGAAATGGAATATTTATGTCATTATTTCCAAAGACTTACCTACACTCGGAACTGAATCATCCGTAGCTGTGTATATTGTTTCAGTTACAATGCTCTCTGGGCATTCGTCCCGCAAGTCCTGGATTTGCGCCTAGAGAAGCGGTGGGTTCTGGGAGAATTTTAAAACCACTTCTGAGCTGTTGGAAAACAGACAAGCCAGTAAAATTTTAAAATGCATTTAATTAGCAAGACAAAACACCAGGAGAGGCTTAAATTTTTTTACTGGTAGTGTTCTAGTTTCATTTGGTAAGTTATATCCTGCATCAGCTTCATGCCTTACGTATACCAAGCTTGCTCACGTACAGCAGAAGCACATGTATTTTCAGTACATACGATGTATTATTATTGATCATCTGAAACCAGGAGTCAGGTAAAATATCTCACTGTTTCTTTCTGGCAGAAGTTTCTTCACAAGTAACCTGGAATTTCTACCATGTCTCTAATCTGTGGACTATCTTTTTGATAATAGCACTGATAATAACATATGCGGTTAAGTTTTCCCACCACTTTGCATTAAAGGACCCAGTCTTTGGCTGCTTTATGATCTTCCCAACATCTAACCATTCTGGGTTACATTTTGCAATAGGCAAAAAAAATACTCCAGAAAATACTTAAACGCACTTTCCAAGATCAAGACTAAGGAAAATAATTTGGTTTGTCCCTGTTTCTTTTTCCTTGAGCGCCTGTAGCACTCCAGTGTTTTCTGTCAGGAGCTTGACATTTCATGTGAGAGAGAAAGAGGGGAGAAAAGGTGTAATATATGGGCAGAGTAGAAATTACTTCACCTTCTTTTCCTCATGAAAACAAAATATAACAAGCTAAAACATATTTAAATATATTTCTGTGTGGGGAAGGCTAAGCAAGCCCCCAGTAAGACTTACCGATCTCCTATCCCGTTATCCAACTCTGCTCTCACCTTCCAAGTGCCCCCTCTCCAAA
>NW_009596598.1:35678-35906 GCF_000690535.1 Cariama cristata
GTCGGGGGTGGGCGGGGGGGGGGTGTGCTCTTTTTCTGGTGTTTGGGATAAAATAGTGCTGAATATATAGATATCTCTTGGAGAAGTGGGGGTGAAGCAGAGGTCAGGGGCTGCAGGGGAGGTTGGCCGGGCGGCAGAGACCCTGGTTCCCAGGCAGGAAGGGACGGCTGAGGCAAGACGGTGCAGTGCGGCTGCGCCGGGGGGGGGAGATGGGTCCCACGGGCCGGC
>NW_009596598.1:35937-40734 GCF_000690535.1 Cariama cristata
GCCGCCCTGGCTGCAGGCTGGGCTGTGGGTGCTGATTCTCAGGCAGACCGGTACGGAAATGGTGAAGTTAGTCGGAAAAGTTAATGGAAAAGTTAGTTAAGAGTGGAAAGCAGCTTTATGGGTATTTCTGCAATATTAATTTAGCATCTTACTTACAGGTGTTACGGTACTGTCTTGAATTACACAGTCACAGATTATTTCTTCTGTGTGCTTCTGTCTCTGTGGATGAATCAGGTCTGTACGCCAGATAACACCACTGCTTTGCGTCAGACAAGGAACGAAAAGAAAATCTCAAAGTTCAGGCAGTCCATCCCTACTCAGGAGGTAGATTTTGTCTCTTCAACTACCATGGAGTTCTTGTGCTAGTCTGGACAAAAACACCTCAACAAATTTTTTTAGTGTGATCAGTAGTACTTTGTTCTTTGTTATCTGGGTGCAAAGTTTGAGGATCCAGATCTGATTTGGATAAACACTTAACACTCCCAGCTACCGCTGTAGTCAATGGAAACTGTGCTTTGAATATTTAAGGTACTATAAAATGCAAAGTAGTAGAACAAAACAGATTCTAGTAATGTAAAAACAGGCAATCAAATTAGTAAATATTATTTTCTACATGCATGATTTTTTCTCCCATCAGTCAAATAGAGATAATATTTCTTCTTGTCTAACAGGAAGCTTAACAATAAATGACAAGACATTATATAAAGAGAATATTTCATTGCAAATAAATAAGTAGCTTCATTTTCAGCGATGGTTTAGAGAATGTGCACTATATTAAGCACAAAGGTTGTACCTTTGACAACAACGGAAAAAATTTTGAAGCAACTGCCATCCATCCTATGTACTAAAAGACGGAGAAGTAGGATGGGGGAAAGAAGTATGCATTCCTATAAAGCAGCATCATAATGCAAATCCATAGTGAAGCAAATCAGGGATGCACAGGCCATGTTTACTTCTGTATTTCCTGGCTTCTTAGTGTTTGAGCTTGAACCTGTAATGTTCTTTTAACCTTTTTGCAAGGGATTTATTTAAATTTGCTTATATTAACATACAAACCTTGCAGTAGGTTTCTCCAAGTTACTCTGTAATGCTCTTCAGCCTCTAATTAAATCACTTATTCCACTCACTTTCAGTCACTTAAATTACCCTTTTTATATTAATCATGACTATATTTACCTAATACTTTCATTCCAAAGCATTTAAGTCAGATAGTGACTGTTATGCCCACCAGTGCAACTCGGCTTCCTGCTGTTTAATGATACAGCTAAAATACAGAACTGGACTTGTGAACCCAAGGGACTCTTTCTAAACCTACTCCCTATATTCCTGTATAAAATCATAGAACGGTTTAAGCACATGGACAGGAGGTATCCAATTAAAACTCCTAGAGGAAGTTAAACAGAATGGAACTATTCAAATAGGGATTTGACTACATCACGAGTATCAATACTTATGTCAGTTAAGTTTCTGTGTCACCAGAAGAATAGCACAGTTGTTTGTTGTTGCCTTCCTTTAATTTTACTTTAGTATGGGCAAAAGAAAGATCTTACCTATGGGCACCAAATTCTATGTGTACTAACTGTTGTTTTGGATCCCCTTGCCCAAATACTAATTTCTGTAGCTTCTGCTATGTAACAGGAACACAGCCCACAACAGGATGGCTGCAGAGTGAATTTGATCTTTCAGTGATTAACAGCCTTGCATTACTACAACATACTCTGATGCCTTTCCAGGCAATATTTCTGGGATGCCTGTCTTTGCAAATATTCTTTAGAAATGTTAACCAGATAGGTATTTGTGGTGTGTATAACTTTATGCTGTCTAGTCTATTGACAGTACAGATTTTCTTTTTTGTTTCTATAGATCTTCTGTTGTAAGAAAAAAAAATCAGAAGACTGGCTTTTAAGTTTGCTGAGAAGTTGAAGATTGAAATAGAAAAGGTAATGGCTTTTTATACTAAAACTCATGAAAAGCTTTAATCACAGTGTCGGTTCACTTCAAGACACCAAATCAAATCTTAGCCTTTTATGTAGGAGTAATAGCATGCCATTGCACAGGAGTTCTTCTGACTCTGGCATCTCATGGTGTGCAGTGCAAGTATTTGCTCTAGCTAGCAGGTGAGGAGACACCGAGTGCAAATGAACAACAAACCTGAATGAGATCGAAATATTGGGAAATTCCTGTTACTCAAATCTTTTAACTATCTTATCTTTCCACAAAAAATGGGACTAACACCTAGGAGAAACTACCTGGAGGTAAATTAATTTTCTTACAAGGAAATTTTTCAGCCTGTGACACACTGCATAGGTAATGGTGATTTTTTTTTTTTTTCATCTCTACTGCTAAGAGTCACTGTAAGGGATGTAGCAGAAGGCAGCCATTTATTAGAAAGCTGACTTTTAAAACGTTACCCACAAACTAACTAGCATTTGCTATAATCAAGATTGCGTTAGTAGAGTAAAACTAATTCTACTTTTATTGTATCTTATGAGGAATTCTGGAGAGAGCTGTATTGCAATATGAGGCAGTATTGGAGTTAATAACTTGCACAACAAATGCAGTAAAACTGGACCTTCTGGAGCCTTTTATGCTTCATCTAGTTAAAGAGTCTTGGAGCCAGTTAACAAAATAACAGAATGAAAATTTCTTAGAGAAATTTCTTATTGTAGTATATTCTAGTAAAATATTAAAACTCAAAAATAACCTTATACTTTTTTTTCTGCTGCAGAATGCAGGACCTCCATGTTATAACTGTTCATGCATTTATGGGTTACATAGTATTCAAGTAGTTAATACTGAGACCTGAAGACATCTCTATGATAATCCTGCCTTGAATGTCTTCTTTCTGTGATACAATATCTATGAGTTTCTGTGTGAAGGCCCAGATTCTCAAATGAAAAAATAGAAGGTAAGTGTTCAAATATCCCTAGGCTGGGATCTGTAATCTTTATGGGAATGATCGCATACATTATAGCAAAACGCCTTGTTACAACATGCATTAAATGAGATTTGTAACTGAGATCTCACACCAAGAATCATATATGATACATAATATGGTTCTCATCTACTGGTGATGTTAATCCAAGCAAGTGTAATGTAAACATGGTATAATGCCTCAATTCTCTTTAGGCATATTACAGGGTATAAGGCATGGCAGCCGGCTGGATACAAAGAACTTTGCTTCTTAAGTAAGATTTCATTTGGCTTACATCCCTGGACTTAAGTGCTACATTCACAGCTTCCCTTGTAGACTTGATCCTGACTTCACAGGAATTACAAATATAGATAACCTCAGCTACACTCCAAATGAGGAGTTAGGCATAACTATTTAAGCTACAGGAGAGATTGTGTTACTCGCCACCTCAAAGCAAAAGCTTGTTTACTAGAAAATACATGAGCTCTGGGCAGTCACTAGCATTATTATGCAAACAATTCCACAGTGATCATCGGCGGTACGCTGGATCAGACAGCCAATCTGACTGGCCACCACCGCATAGGGGCACGGGGCTCCTGTCCTCAAGGCTCCTTTTTGCTGCAGAGAAGTCCAAGATCTCAACCTGTGCTTCTCCATTGCACTTCTGCACCGCATACTGGACTCATGGGCTGGTCACCTCGATAGCTCTCTGCTTGCTGATCTGTTGATTCTGTTTTTAAGCCTGTGAAATACATGCCTAGGTAGAAGTAGCCGCCATTGGAACACAAAAGCCCAGCCAAGCAGAAAAAAACCCCTTATTACTTAGTACCACATCTGATACATTCTAACAGAGCAGAGTAACACCTCTACTTTTGTCCCTGTTTCATACATATTTTATTTCTGCAAATATTTTGGAAAATATTTTCAACATCTGATATTTGACAACCAAGAAAGACAGTTCACCAATAAGTTCTTAAAATAATATTCCCAAGGTTCATTTCTCTGACCTACTTATGTTTTTTAACAGCAGCAGCAACTTATTCAAGTAAAACTTGAGTACTGGCAACTTCCCCTCTGGCTTTCTCTCTGCCCATTCTTTACAGTAACATGCTTGATTTAAATCCATTCCTTCCACTTTCTATAATGTTTTCTTTCCTTTTACCTTTCTCTCTTTTTTTTTTTTTTTTGGGTACTGTCTTCTCTTTGGTTTTGTTTTTGCTCCTTTTTTCCCTCACAGTTCTGCCTCTCCTTCAAAATGGCTTTTCTGCCTTTCACACTGCTTCAGGCATTGTTGCTGTTCAGAACAGATAAGGATCTTGTGACAGAGCTCTTTTGGTTGTGGGGTTTTTTTTTTGTCAGAAAGGTGCAAAAGACTAACTATTTAATCAAAGGACATTCCAGTCAGTTACACTCCTTAGTTTTTCAAAGCAAACTCATATATTCAGACTTCATTATAAACAGTTCAAACTAAATTCAAGGTCAGAAAGACTGCAGCTAACAGAGCTAATTTCCCCCATCGTTTACCCTTTTCAATATGTATTTTTTTCCACATATGACTATACTGAAATGATTATACTCTCAGCGATGCTAGTGTTACTGGACTCTACAAAATGGATTTTAAAACTAGGAATTAATTATTAATTCAATCATTATTAATTTAATAATTGTTAATTGTTGGATTAATTTATTACTGGGGGAAAAAAAGTCATGGTAAATGGAGTGAACAGGTTGTGATAATCCTAAAAGGGAGCATACTGTAAAATTATATCCTGGCATTTTGTCCTGTATTCAGTGTAGAGTCAAATCTGTTATTAAAGCCTTTTACTATTAATTATTTTTACTATTATAACTTACTATTAATTATTACTTACCATTATTACTTA
>NW_009596599.1:0-250 GCF_000690535.1 Cariama cristata
TTTTGCTAATGTATTTATAGAAACATTTTAATTGTTTTTGACAACAGTAGCCAGGTTATGTTCTAGCTGGGTTTTAGCCCTTCTGATTTTCTCCTTACATAGCCTCATGACATCCTTGTAGTTCTCCTGAGTTGCCTGTCGCTTCTTCCAAAGGTCATAAACTCTCCTTTTTTACCTGAGTTCCAGCCAGAGCTCTCCGTTCAACCAGGCCGGTCTTCTTCCTTGCTGGTTTGTCTTTTGGTACACGGGG
>NW_009596600.1:0-14828 GCF_000690535.1 Cariama cristata
TGTTAAACAGCGCTGGTCGCAATACCGACCCCTGAGGAATGCCACTCCTTACCAGTCTCCACTTGAACATCGAGCCATTGACCACAATTTTTTGAGTGCAACCATCCAGCCAATTCCTTATCCAAGTGGCCATCCACCAAATCCATGTCTTTCCAATTTAGAGACAAGGATGACGTGGGACAGTGCCAAATGCTATCAGATCACTCAAAAGGGACCCCAAGGCAAAGAAATAGGTAAAGTGACTAAATGGGAAAATTACTCAAATGGCTAAACTGATATACTACTGATCATTTTTGATCCCTAATGTGCTACTTTGGGATTAGGTGGTTTATATAGGAAGGCTTAACTCTTTGGATGTTAAATGTAGAATATTATATAGTTCCCAAAATGAAAGGGAGTATAATTCTAAATGGGTAAAAGGCTACTGGCTGCGGAATACTACTCTGAGCTAAAATGAAGTTCTAAAAATGATCCTTTTAGCCTAAAATATATAGAGACTAAAAAGTCAGCAATATGCTAGAGAAGTCTATGGAAGAATTTGGAAGAGATGATATCTCTTAGAGCAAAATTACCATGGAACTATTGGTATTCAATTATTTAGACAGCCTGACTTCTTATTGCAGCAAAAATATGTTACAGCTCAGAAGTACTTTTAAAAGCTCAGAAAGTCATGCTTGTCTTGTTTATAGTACTTGAATGAGAGATCAATTCCGATTCATTGTCAGTTGTTTCCATATCAGCCATTCCTCAGACTGGAGGACCACATTTTTAATAACTAACAGAGGGTTCTTTCTGCATGGTTTTCTTTTTCTCTGTATGGACAGCATCTATATCTATTAATCCCTGCCCTGACCCTACAAAAAACTTTTGCACTTAGCATCTGTGACAGGGTAGGGTAAAAGTGTATAACATTGAGTGTTGAGCCTTAGAGGGAATCCAGTCAAAAGCTAGTGGACTTTTAATACCCAACATCCTTTAGGAAGTTTCTTGGGGATCATTTCTACCAGAAAGACTCCTAGGAGGATCTCCAAGATAGGAACTCAAATCTGGCAGGAATTTTCAGGGCCTTTCTGTAGAGGCATCTTGACTCTTCCCCGTTGCCCTGAGATCTGGTCTTTCTGCAGTGAATTGTTCCTTCCACTAGCTGTGATTGACTTATGAGTGCAAGTAAATATATGTATTTACTCGTCTAGTATACCTTGTCCTTTATTGCATGACTCTCATACCATATTTTTGTGGTAAAGGCTGATAGTGGCTTTTGTGTATTTTGTGTGTGTGTTTTCTTTTTCCTTTGCTTGGGTGTACGTTAGTGAAAGGGAAACTTCATAAAATGGTCTAATTTATTTGGTTTAAACATAACAGGACAGGGTATGTCCCTTAAGGTATACCACCTTGTTTTACAAAAGGTCTGCCTTCTATTCACTGTGTGCATGTGGAGGTTGAGAAAGCATGGTGTATTCATGCTTCAAAAAGAGATCAGTGTGGTGAAAGTTGAAGGATAAGGTTGTCAGAGAAACTGAAAAAGCTTATATGCCTAGTGCTTGATGTTTGCCAGTATGATTTATGTTCCTAATGTCTGTAAACATCTTTAAAAATAGCAACCTGTATCTGTATATTAAAAAAAAAAAAAAGAATAAAAGAACTGGTTATAAAGAGATAAGGGAACTGTAAAAAGTACAAAATATAACAGAATCAACCAAAAAGAAAAAACTACGAAACTGTAATAGCTGATGCTACATTAATGTTTTAAATTGAATGAAATTTGAGTGAAAGAAAGAATGAAAGAAACAGAGAGGATGTATAACTTGGAAAATCAGGAAAAACTGGTATAAAGGGTTCTGGTAAAGCGTACAGAGCAGGAGGAATGAGACTAACAGCCTGTTATGTCAGAACCCTTTGAGACTTTTGGGATTTGCATTTGTAGTGGATAAAAACCCCTTTCTTCTCATTTCATCTCTTATGTCCACCTGCCATGCTAAAAGTGTATGCATCAAATTCAGTACCAGCCTTAATTGCTGTAATTTCTGGGTTACTCACCATTGAATAGTTGTCCTCTGAATTTAGAGTTACCAACATACTCCTTTTTTTCTCTTTTAAATTTTTATTTATTAGTCCTTATGAATTTATTTTTTGTCTATACGGATATGTAAAGCCTCTCTTGTAAGTTTAAATTTTTATGTCTTCTACCTTAAGCTACTTGAGCCTTTGGTTCATTCCCAGCACTGGCAGTGGTTGGGTGATGGTTATGTCATTTTGCTTCATTGGCTTATGGTCTCCATCTGTAGCATGGAATTGAAGGTATTTGCCTGCTTTGTACAAAGTTTTGAAGTCTGATAGAAAAAAAGGACTCTAGCAAAAACGTTTAGCTATTACCGTTACGAAACTGAATGAATCATGGTATTAAAAACTGTATATTCCTAATTGCATGAGAGACCATCCCTTCAGAGCTTGTTTGGAATTGTCAATTGAGAACTATGTCGCGCTTCCACAGTAAGAGGGACATGAAGTGGGAAAGCAGGTCAGGACTGCATTAATTTCCTCCTTATTGACCATCTATATTATTAGTTTTTATCAATGAAAACCTTACTGTAACTTTCAGAACATCGGAGCTGGTTTATATTTCTTCTGTTTCTACATTTGTGTGGATTCTGCACAATATAATAGTTTAATCATCCAGCTGTGAGAGCAAAAATAAGGGAGTCAGGACTCCAGGGTGGTATTCCTAGCAACTCACTAACTCACAGTGAGCTCTTGAGGTGTAAACCTATTTGTTCTTATTTGATCATGTATGCAGAGAATACCATAACAACTAACTGCCCTTGTATGGATGTGATTAGGCTTCGTTAGATAACACCTGTAAGGAGCTTTATGATTATCTTCATCTTCATCTTTGGCAGGAAGATCTTCTGTAAGTGTGAAATGATGCTGTTATTCAGTTTATGTTATAACAGGGATCATGTTTTTTATAAAGCAATCCACAATTCTTTCCCAAGCTGGCTGTAATAAAGGCAGAATTAATGGTTTACACACAAGCTGTTTCATAAGAAACATCTTGTTCAAAATGATAATGTTTACCATTGGTTATTCATTTCTATCACTTTGTATGTTTTAGTTCTTCTAAATTAGATTTTCTTGAAATATCATCTACTTCATAAACAGTCATACTTGTTTCCTCCAGCACTTCTGAGGCAGATTACAGAAGTCACTGTAAATAGTTTTGTGATATGATTGACAGTTGTTGAAACCCCATTTTTGAAGTCTGATACAGTGCTTTAGTTTGGATTGTTACTTTTAGAATCTCATCATTATCATGATGAGAAGTCCTATAATTCTTATTAATTGCAAAAAGGAACTGTATTTTTAGAGGTCTGCAGTATTAAGTGCTTTCATCTGCAAGAATATTACAAAGTCACATCATATGCTGCTAAAAGACATACACTGAAGAGAATTATCTTAAGGTGTTTACTATTGTAATTGAATCAGTTTTACTCATGGAAAAATACATAACTAAATTGCCTGAGTTTAGTTGTGAAACAGATGCCTGCCTCCTGTTTGAGCACTTCATAAACATGCACTTGGGTACAGCAGTTTGGTTTAATTTGTGTTGCAAGGCATCTTTCAGATGAAATGTAAGACTGAAGTCTTGGCTACTTGTGATCACTAAAGATCCCCTGTTACCTTGCAAAGGGAAGGGCTAATAGTCCTTTTATTCTGGGTAAAATATAATTTCCACATGTTTACAATTGGTTTAACTTTCTCTTTCTGCTTGAGTTGATTGAGTGTCATGCTAGAATAATTTGGAAAAAGAGTATTGTGATTCACCCTATAAACACGTGTCAAACTGAAGAAAAATCTGGAGTGTTTTTGCTCAAAATAATAAACTTCCTTCATTTTTTAGTTGTAATTTTCTGTACAAGATGGATGTGAGGAGTAAAAATGAATGCATTCCTTGCAAATTCCAGAAGTTGAATTATTCGTGGTGAAAAATACAGCTGAACATATAGGAAATGGCTGTGATCAATCTTTAAACTATAGAAGAATACTAGAGAAGAAACATGATGAACGTGAGTGTGTTTTCTGAAATGTAGTGTGGTCCCTGTTTGCCCAAGTTCTGCAAATTGTTGTTTTTTTTTTTTAATTAAAATATTTTATGTTCCATATGCTTTCATTGTAAAATTATAGCTGAATTATTACACTCGCCAACTGAAAAGTAGGTAAGCAAGTTTAGAAATGCATTTTTTGTTGCAAATATGTGACACACAGTTCTTTTTATTTTATGTTTTTGGAAAACATTGCCAAGGGGACCCATGCTTTTGCATAAACTGTTACTTGTATTTGCAAACACAAAATGCTGTATGTGTTCGCAAATTATACCAGTGTCAACCCCGAGTAAAAGCGATGTCTTGCAAATTTTGGCTGGAATTCCTCCAAGCATAAGATTATGCTGGTCTTCTCCTTTGGAAGACTGTTCGGCTGTTTATATGACATTTTCACAGCATGAAGCTTGAGGCTAGATTTAAAAAGCGGCCATATCTGAGTTATAAGCAGGGTCACAATACCTACAGCAATTAGGACGCTGCTGAAGTTTCCACGGCCCACGTGCACCAGTGCCTGTATGTTTAGAAATCCTGTTTTATTTGTAAGTCATCTCCTATGTCATAACTACCAGATTATAATGAATCTTGGGTATAACATTCTCCTTCTTTAACACATGTGCAATATTGCATAAAATTGGGATGTTAGGAATGTTAAAATCAGCCTTCTAAATATAGTTACATCTTTAATTATGGAGTTTTCATCAAAGCTCCTATAATTTATTGATAGATCCTAGGAGAGTATTCAGAATGGGATGAAGAGAAAGCCCCTTTCTGTAGCTCAGCTCATGAAGAATTCTGTGCTTAAGTGTGCACACTATGAAGAAAACTGTATTTCTATAGGGAAACAGGTCAAGATTTTCTGAGCTTAACACCAAAGAAAATAGAAAGTGCTTGAAAAAAGTTTCACAAATTCTTTTTACCTTTTTGGAAATCCAAAGTCAGAGATTATTTGCTATTCTCTTTCGCACAGCATCAATCTTGAACAAAAGCAATAAACCCACTACTCCAGAAAAGAGGGACAGTCTTTTTTTTATTTCCTGCCATAAGGAATATCTTTGAATCATGACTGTTGTGTAATAAAAATCACACCAAATCCAGGACTTTCTGTTGAATGTCAGATTAGCTTTTTTAACACAATGTCTGTTTAGCAAAATCACTTTGAAAGATATTAACGATAATGGTAAAATACAAGCTCAGTTATTTTAACTAACTAATCAAATAGATGTCATCTTGGCTTTCATAAGTACATAAACTAAGGAGCATGATTTCAGTGTCAAGGACAGTTGCAAGGACTGTATGTTGAGGAAGACCATGCATAGTTTCTTTTCTGTAGTATTCAAAGTGCATTTAATTTTTCTAATTATTGTTGATGTCTTATATCTTTTGGTAATCTGCAAATACATGTAGGTGCTAAGCATAGTTTATGAAGTAATTTATTTCAGCAGTAATTTTAAAATCCAGGGTAACTATTTTGTCTTTATGTGTATATTGCTCTGATATACTCAATATGTCAAAAAATGGATGTTTAAATACAGGTAGTTAAGCTATTTGCTCAGCCTACATCACAGTTTTGTTAAGAAAAATGACAAAAATTTACAGTTTCTCTTTAGCCCTATTAAAATAAAAAACAGAAATAGAAGTTATTTAAAATTCCCCTTCTATTTTTGTTTTTATTTCTGCCATTTCATGCCAGATTATATTACTGTATACCAGTAAACACTTCCACATACAGGTTTTCAAAAACCAAGTTTAATGGCAAGATTTCTTATTGGTCAGCCCAAATGTGGGACATGAGGAACTTCTGTCAGAAAATGCCACAAACTATCTGACTTGTTTTGGCTTGGTTCCTTAGTTTCATTATACTTTAAAAAAAGAATAACCTTAATTCCTCAACTTACTCTTTTGGAAAGATACATGTAAAGGGCATCAGAGTTCTGATTAAACCTCTTTGTCCATATTGGCTAATTCACTGAAATAACAGTACTTGGCAGAGGTTGCCTGCTGGTGTTCCAGTTCCTGGCAGAACTGCCTTTGAATTGAGGACTTTCTGTTTTCAGACTTCACAGAAAACACTCAGTTTTACCTTAAAATAAGTACAATCTATAATGAATGTGAGCCTGTGTCAAGGAAAGAATTCTAAAATATGCCTGGTCCAGTACCACATTATCTCTTGTTACAGGAGTGAATGAATTTATATACACAGATGTCACAAAATAAAACTTGTTTTCCATTTTGAGACAACATTCTTTTACTGGAATGGAGACAGTATCAGGCATAGATAATAATTCTCAAAATGGAATGTTATTTCTGAGCATAACATCTATGTGACAGGCTAGTAGATTATAGTACGTCTGTACTTTTAATGATGATGAGTGTGATGTACAAATATGTAATAGAGCTCCCCCTCCCCCAGAATATGATTGCTAACAGGACACAGTTGTATTTTGGCAACAAAATATTTTTTTTTAAGCAATATATAGTAATACATACATTATTTTCTAGCATACATATTTTCTACATACAGTATTTTCTAGCATAAATGAAGTACATAAGCAGAACACAATAATAATTAAAAATATTGACAACTATTTGAAAAGTTAATTGCTGATATGTTGCCATAGGCTGAAATAGCTACTAAATGCAACAACACACTGAATTAGACCCAAGGGTCAAAAAAACCTCCAGCAACACAAACCCCTTGAATACTGAAGCTCACCAAAATCCACTTTTGATGGAAATTACTGGGAATAATTTCCAGAGGTTGAATCTGTCAGGTGAATCACCCTGTTTGCCCTAGGAAGCCATGCCCTAGCTCTTTTAAGTGAAAAATATCATTGGCACTAGGCTGAATGAAAAATAGGATAGAGGTGATTTCTTAGGTGGCTGGATTCCAGGTCATGCAGAGCTGAAAAAATACTAATAATCTGTAATGAATGACATCTGGATTTGAAATGGTGAGTAGTGTCACAAATAAGAGGTGTACTTTGCTGACAGTGACCATACACACAGCTTTGACTTCATGAAGACAGCACGAAGGCAGGGCAGGCTCAGAAAGCATCCTGTTGATACAGTGTAAATCAGAAGTGCCATGTAGAAGAGCTGAAGCTTGGTATCTAAGTGGCCAGATCACATTTGCAGTCAAAATTCTCTTTTGAACAATTATATACCTGTCCTGAAATTAAATTGCAAGTTGCAAAAGCATTTGGTTGCATGCCTTAAGCCCATTAAGTTTTTATAAAAGGAATTGTAGAGAGCATAACATGCAGGATGCCATTAGAGTGTTCTGCCTATGAATTTAAGATGCCACGAAGAACTCAGTGATGTAACTCTCCATTTTCATTATTAACTTTTGTACTGTGCTTTGAGATCATTGGATGAAGGATGTTATCCATGATCATGGAATTCTTCAAGTGCATGAAGTAAATATGTTTGAAACAGAGCACTACTATAATGTAATAAAACAGCTCCAGCCTCCCAACATTTACTTCACTCGCAACAGTATCTCTTCTATGAAAAGGTAAGTTGCAAAGCCCCATAGAGTTTATTGATGTATGTAGCTATTGGACTTTGTTGGAAAGAGGATATAATGAAGAGTAAAAAAAAAAAAAAAGAAGAATCCACGGATTCTCTGTTATAGTGAAGCAGTTAAGAAGAAATATACTGCTGCTCGTTATTGACTGAAGTAGGTAGCCAGATACAGGCTTTCTTTTAGGAAAAGGAACAGTATAAAAATACCTAAATCTGACATCAGTTATTTGCTTTAAAATTGCTTGCCAAGGTCAGATTCCCTGAACATGACAAGTAAGGAGAAGAAAGAGGGCTTGCTTGCTTATAGCAGTAAATTCCTCTCTATTGGAATACCACCAAAAGGTCCCTTCCTAGTGCTTTACTCAGGACAGCACTTGCACTTGTTCCCTCTGTGTCTGAAGCTTCTGTGCCATCTTGCCTGGTCCTGCTGTTTCTCCCACCATCATAAAACTTTGGGAAAGCAAGCGGGGAGGCAAATCTTTTCTCCTACATGTGCTGTTTTCTGGGGTATCCTGTCTGCGGTGAAAGTGGTGATGACTGTTTTGTGTTATGTAGTTAACAAACAGACTGGTGATTTTACCAGCCTGTCAAGTGAATCATTGGTTTCAGCAGGTTGACAGCTTTATCACCCTGCATTGTTCATCATAAAGTCTCAAATTCTTAAAATTTTATCCATTAATAAAATTTGGATACAATGCTATGAGAGAAGTAGGTGTGTTTTAAAATAGTTGAGACGATACAATCTAGGGATGGTATCTGGCTGATATCAGTTCTTGGGCATTTGTTTTGTTTTGTTTTTAAGAAAGGACTGTTACCTAAATATACACAAGGTTGACAGAGTTCAAAAATAGGTATTCTTTTACAAAGCCAGCTAAAGCTTTCCAAATACAGTGCTTGGGCAGATAGGCAACTGAAGATACCAACGCATTTAGTCCCCAGAGCCTTACCAGAAAGTAGTCCTAGACAAGTACAAGAATTGGCAATTGCTTACGTGGAGGAAAAAAAGCTAATATCCAGTAACTAGGAGCATGGCTGATATTCAATAGTATGAGAACATTTCAGTTTGAGTATTTCTAGCACCATTTATAGTTTTCTTAAAGCTTTATGTGCAGTTTATTCTGCTGTAAGATTAATACTACAGTAAGGCATAAGTTAGCAGATGCTTTGCAAGATTGCTGTCTGAGCTGTATTGAATCTAAACTGAGCTCTCTTCATGCTCTCTACTGTTATTCAAGATGCCATTCAATACCAATCTACAAGGCCACTGCAGCTATTTACATTTCAGTCGCACCTGAAGGCTATGGTTTTGTTATATCAAGAGTTGCCCAGGCAGTTAACTATATTATTATTGTGTAATACATAAACCATATGGTTGTGCATTCAGAAACCTGCTATTGTAGTTTTGCCATCCTGACGGAAAAACGTTACCAAAATCTAAGTTTTGAGAACATTCAGCACTG
This sequence comes from Cariama cristata, assembly GCF_000690535.1. Taxonomy (NCBI): domain Eukaryota; kingdom Metazoa; phylum Chordata; class Aves; order Cariamiformes; family Cariamidae; genus Cariama; species Cariama cristata. The sequence continues at coordinate 9,086 of NW_009596600.1, forward strand.
GGACTTCTCTAGGGTGTTTGCTAAGCTAGGGATGAATATTTTTGTGGATCAGGTGTAAGGTATGTTTTTCAGGCTAGGTATAACAAACTGCTGCTCATGGTTCAAACTCAAGGAGGGAGCAGGACACTTCTGGAGTTGAATCTGAAGTTTCGTCTGCTTTTTTTCTTTCCCAAGTTTTAAAATAAATAATTGGGAGTGAAGTATTTCTTAGTAGGTTTTCTGAACTTGCTCAGTGATACTACAAGGTAATTTCACTATAAATTTTAAAGAGAAGTAAGTGTTATTACTCCATATTTTTATTAGGGCAAGTGAGGGAAAAAGCACAAAATATTTACTTTATGAGCATGAGAGAAGTGCACTGAGATTTTGTTATTATTTTCCATTAACTCTGATTGGTGTCTGAGTGTTCAGAGGAGGACTTTCCCTCGACAGATTCACTGAAAGGACATTCAGTATCTAAAGCTTTTTTTTTTCATTTGAACACAAATAGGAACACAGTAATCAGTGAAGCAGAAAACACAGATTTGCTGGCTGAGCTGGCTTAAAATGAAAGAGTGAATCTGAATCTAGGGTACAGCCCACAGAGTCTGCTACTCTAGTGTGACTCTCATTACAAGACATTTCAGTGGCTTTCTTAATTAAAACAAAATGTCCAGTCTTCTCTGAATCTCAAGAAGAATCTCTCATGTCAAGGGCTTGCTCTCTGAGTTTGCTTCTCTTCCTCTCATGCATCCCCCAGTTTCATCCCCAGCTACATGGTCCTCACTTTAGTATCGCATCCCGCGCTCTGTAATCTTCTTTTTGTTGAGAACGGTCATTTGCCTCCATGGAAGCCACAATCCCTCCTGATTCTACAAACAATTCAGTGTGACCCTGTGTGCAATCTGGCTCTGAAAGATCAGTACCTTCCTCTGTGCTGCCTAACCACAACTTTTTAATAGAACACAACACATGGTCATACAGTGAACTGAGAGATTAAACAGATGCCATCCTGTTGTGGTTTAACACCAGCCAGCAACTAAGTACCACCTAGCCACTTGCTCACTCCCCTCTCCGGTGGGATGAGGGAGAGAATTGGAAGAGTAAAAGTGAGAAAATAATGACAGTTTAATAGGTAAAACAAAAGCTGCACAGGCAAGTAAAGCAAAACAAGGAATTAATTCAGTACTTCCCATGGGCAGGTGGGTGTTCAGCCATCTCCAGGAAAGCCGGGCTCTGTCATGCATAATGGTTACTTGGGAAGACAAATGCCATCACTCTGAAAGTCCCCTGCTTCCTCCTTCTTCCCCCAGCTGTATATGCTGAGCATGATGTCATATGTTATGGAATACCCCTGCGATCAGCTGGGGTCAGCTGTCCCGTCTGTGTCCCCTCCCAACTCCTTGTGCACCCCCAGCCTCCTCGCTGCTGGGGTGGGGTGAAGAGCAGAAAAGGCTTCCCTGTGTTATCAACATGGTTTCCAGCACAAATCCAAAATATAGCCCCATAGTAACTACTCTGAAGAAAATTAACTCTACCCCAGCCAAAACCAGCACACATCCATTGCACAAATCAATATGATGGAGTAGAATTCAAATCAATATTGGTTTCCTCTCTGTTTCTATTTTGAATCTTGATGGAGGGTTTGGGCAAAGACAGATGAATTGTTCCAAGATGTGTAACTGTTATTTTAACTATGGTTTGATTTTAATTTAAAAAGTAAGGAAAAAAAAGTAAAGAAATGTATAATGTTAAATCTCAAAAGAAAGGGAGAAGTTTTCATATATGTTTTCATTACTTATGTAATGTATGTTTGTGTATTTTGCATATCGGTGGTATTAGAAGACTTCTCTGTGTTATCAATTCTACTATGTCAACCATGACTTACCACCTTCATAACAATTCATCCAAGATGACTCCTATTGAATCTTTTTAATTAGCCATATGCCATGATCTTTCTCTATTTCCTCCATTCCCAAAATGCCAGTGCAAAACAGTCATTTGTGGTAGCCAGTAGAGAAGAACAAATGGAAAATATGGATTGGATTGCCTTTCATTAATATATTCAGCTTTTGGTGAGACTCAGATTTCATAAGAAAAGGCATTCAGATTAGACTAGAGAGGCATTTTTCAGAATTAATCAAAATTTTAAGGCGTTAAGTAGTTTTGGGTTTAGAACAATTATTGCAATTTTATTTGTTTTTCAGTATAATTTAGAATGATTTTTCGGGTTCACAAGAGAGAGCTTACCGCAATGCTAGTGTTCTGTTTTAACAAGAATGCTGCAGGCAAAACATCTCTGTAGCAACGTCCTTTGTGCTTCAGGGTGGTACGTTACTGAACCAGCCATGGGGCAGGGACCCTCAGCATCCCAGCAGATCACACAGTGTCCCCATTGCTGACCTGGTGTGATCATTCAGGTGAATTTGTTGAGTGTAACATAGTACAATATTGGACAGTCTGATGAAGATATGAGAGTAATAACTGTCTGATAGCTGAGTCATCTGTGAAAAGTCAGAGCCACCATCACTAAAATCTTTGCATCTGCCACAGAGGGACTCCGCTTTCGAAAATAAATAACATTCATCTTAGGGGAAGCTTTCTAATTGGAAAGGGTCAATACTGGTGGAGAGAATGAGGTTAGAGATTCCTCTCTTTGACATACGTGAAGCACATAAAGCTGAAGTCTGCTGGCACTGCCTAGCATAAAGCAGCAATCTTCTGTTATTTGCATTAATTGCATGCTTGTGATGTTGTCTAATTGCTTTTTGTCTTGTTCAAGACAAACCCATTGCCTGCAAATTTTGTTTATTCTATATATTCTTTATGGCACGGGCTGACTATAAAATGTCATAGTTTACCGCATTTATAAGTTGAGCTATAGCTGTCCTGATAATATTTTATCCTAATAAAACCAGGAAACAAATTTTGTTGCTTAAAATACATCAGTTGCCCTTACTATACATAACCTCTGGCTTCAGTTGAGGAGAACAAGTACAGCCTGTTTCTTGACCATTTACAGCATTTCAGAGAGGATCTTCACCTGTCAGCTTCTCCTGCCACCTGCCAGATTGTCTTTCTCTGTTCTCCCAGATTTTGAGCAAAATATACCTTAAGAACCTGTACTAGTTTTGCTGGTGTCTCTGTACAGGAGGATTTATGGTAGGTGTTTTGAGTATTGATACTGGATTTTGAAGATAAGTTGCCCTGTTTTCTCACACTTTATGAAGCAAAGAAAGTAAGTCAGCAGGATCTCCTGAAAGAACAGGAGGAATTGGAGCAGCAAGGATCTCTTCAGCTCCCTTCCCTCCTGTGTCTCCCAACTTAGCCTGCCCACATTAATAATCCTCATCGCTGCATAGTAGTTACTTGGCTGCAGCAAAGATTAAATATCCTCTCCTGTAGCTGACTTAACTTTCTGGATGTAGGTGGTATAAAATGGGTGCATTAATGTACCTACTGCCTCTCTGGTTTTAATTATTTCAGAAATCCTGTCTGTTCTGAATTCATAATAACTATGAGTATTTTAATGAGCTGGAAGTTCAGGATCAGACCAGCAGCAAGGCTCTGTAGAAACAGACTTCTCTGTTGAAATAAGGTGCTATAATTCTGATTTTGAAACAACACTCTAGGATATCTCACTTCTCTAGCTCTGGCTTGCTTCAGTAGGTAATGCATGCTCCAGTCCAGGAAGACGGTGCATGGATTAATGCTGCTCCAGATCAATCAGCAAAGCAAGTGATTGTTTTCTTTCCTCCTTCTCCATTAGAAATTAACACACCTTAAATGCAAAGTCAGTCATACGTTTGTGTACAGCCATGATGCTGCCCACTGTCATTGCTTCAAATCCTGCAGTAGTCCCCATGCTTCCTACCACTGAACATAAGCATTAGCAATAGCTTCCAGGACAGAAATTGGGATGTCTGTTAGTTTGATCTATCTTAGTTCCAGAATTTCTTTAGTTTCCGTAAGCATCTCAAAGTGCCTGATGACAAATTAAATGGGGCATAGACCCAGGCAGTAGAACAATGCTCTGTGAGGGAGTGCACCAAGAGCACAGGCAGCTAATCTGAGTAAACCCAGAAACCTGAGGATGCCATGATTAATGAGGAAGGGACCTCCAGCTGGCCCATAATTTAAGGAAGCTGACAAAGTCTGTTGAATTAAACACTGGTTTGATTGACAACATCTCTACTGAAAACCACATCAGAACTAGTTCTAGTGCCTTCCCGATGCATATTTATTCTGAAGTATGCTTGGTCTTGGTTATCTCAGACTTTTTATGTCTCAACATGCTCAATTGCAAATCTAGATGTTCTCCTTTTGTTTGTTGCTGTGAATCATTTACATAAAAATGCTGAGTCTTTAAATTGTGGGAAAGATTATAAAATATGCAAACTCATATGCATGCATACATGCATATATAGATTTCACTGTGTCTTAATTTCCTCTGTGGCATATTAAAATATGCTTTTCTTGTCAATCACTTAAAAAAACTACAAGTCAACAAAAAGCAATTTTTCTGGGGGCATTCTGAGGGCTTTATATGGACAAATTTAAAGGTGGAAAAAGCATATCAGTAAGATTTATTGTTTTGCTTTGGTGTGCTGAGTAATGCTGCCAATAATATGGGTTTTGAGAAACAAAATATGCCTGGTGGAAATACAGGTATGTAAGAAAAACAGAAAGAATTTATGGATAATAATCATCAATAAATCTGACAGATGGTACCAGTACTTCCTTTAGCTGATTACAAGCTAGAAATACAATTATACTTTCCAGACTGTATATTAGGACTTACATTAAGATTGCTGTGAGGAAGAGTCTTTTCCTTATTTTCTGTACAAAACATTTTCAAGACAGTCATGTGTTCTCACTTCTAGTGCTCTGGGCCATCCCCACCTGCCTGGTCAGAGCGCAGGCAGAGCTCCGCTCTGTCCCTTCCTCTCAGCAGAGATCTGAGCTCGGGCACACACCAAGGTAACACATCCAGGTAACTTGGCTTGCCAAGCTGGTGAAGAGGGCTTTAAACTAAAGTTGCTGGAGGAGGAGAACCTTAATCCATCCCACTCCTATGAGTTCAATGCCAGTGCCAGCAATAGATGCCCAGAGCCTGAAGAGGGATCACAGGTCAGCAGGAGAGCACCTGAAGAGCAGCTCAAAGGAATTACAGCCAGTGAGTCAGCTTCATTGGGGGCCCAACTTAAATGCCTCTATGCAAACGCACATAGCATGGGGAATAAACAGGAGGAGTTAGAGATGTGTGCACACCTGCAGGGCTGTGATCTTATTGGCATCACAGACACATGATGGGATGACTCCTACGACTGGAGTGTTGAAATGGAAGGATACAGGCTCTTTCGGAAGGACAGGCAGGGGAGATGAGGAGGGAGTGTCACCCTCTATGTCAATGACCAGCTGGAGTGCATGGAGCTCTGCCTGGGGATGGATGAGGGGCTGATTGAGAGCTTATGGGTCAGGATTAAAGGGAGGGTAGGGACAGGTGACATTATAGCGAGGGTCTGCTACAGGCCACCCAACAAGGAACACTGAGCAGAAAAGACCCTCTGTAGACAAGAACAGCCTCATGTTCACAAGCCCTGATCCTCATGGGAGGCTTCAACCACTCTGCTATCTGTTGGAGGGACAACACAGCAGGGCATAAGCAATCCAGGAGGTTCCTGGAATGCCTTGATGATAACCTCCTCCTCCAAGTGACAGAGAGGCCAAAGAGGAGAGGTGCTATGCTGGACCTTGTTCTCAC
>NW_009596601.1:0-554 GCF_000690535.1 Cariama cristata
TATTCTTTAGGTATTTGGAAAAGGAAACTATATATTTTTAGCTGTGTTTGTTGGCATTCAGCATGCAGATGTGAGACTGGGTAACTTCAAAGCATATTACAGGTGATCTAATTGGTTTATACATAACTGCTTTGTATGTTGTGCATCAAGTTTTCCAGCTGCTCCGTACACACGGACATGATACATGCAGCCCTACTTAATGCCGGTCTGGGTAACACTGCATCATGCAGTATGCACTGTATTCGCTGAACAGAATATACAGATTTTTTCCTCTTACTTACATAAGCTGCAAATAAACAATTGCATAGGTAGAGCTCAAAAGATAGGCCTATCCTATAGCTTTTATGAAGCATCCCTTGACACAATTCAATGATGATGCCAAAACTATTTGCACTCCATTAAATATGTACATGAAAGGAAAAAAACCCTGCTGTGTTATTTACAGATGCTGGTAAGTGCTCTGTGGATACAGGTATCCATACAGGATATGCCTGCCTGCATGGGTTCTTTGTTTTGTCTTTGGCACCAGAACCTCATTTAATGCTACCTAACCA
>NW_009596602.1:0-50155 GCF_000690535.1 Cariama cristata
GCCCGTTTTAAGAGCCAACCCAGCCTTAAGCGGTGACACTAACACACTGATGGAGAATTTTCTTTAATATCTGATGTCAATTTTATTTTAAAAAGCTCTTCACTTAATTGTAATTGGTGCCAGAGCAGATCTTTTTTGACAGCAAACTTGAACCAATGACAGTAGTTCATCACCATTGATCTAACAGCTCATAGAGAATTATGACCTTTGTTTCTGCTTTTTGTCTCTTATTGGAGTGAGAATAAAGCACGCTTCCTATTTGTCCACAAACTCCTGACAGATACTCTTTCTTCCTAGCTTCTGCTTCAAAGGGCTTATGGAGGCCTGGCTCTGAAAATAAACCTTTCTACTTCTGTAAATAGGCTTGCGCAGGCCGATTTCTGTGTGCTGTTCCTGATCCAGTACGAGATAGCTCCAGGTTAGGACTTATGTCTCTGTTGTAATAAACTATAGAGCCCTTATAACATATCCTGCCTCTAGTGAAGCTAACTACATTTCCACTCCAGAGCTGGCTGAACAGAAGTCTGCAAGAGCAGGGCTTGCTTGTATCTCCTTTGAATACTGTGCAGAGACATACATATATTCGAACTGAAATAAGAAGGACACAATTTAGCAGTGAGTTTGATTATCAATTGGAATTATCTCCCAAGAGGCAAGGTGGCTATGGTTTTTTTGATAAATATATATAATACCCAGTCATAAACAGATATTTTTGTAGAATTTGTGCTTCAGCCAAACACAAGTTACGTGTTAATTAAGCACTATTTATTGACTTAAACCAGGGACAGGATAGTTGAATTGCTTAATTGCTCTGTCATACACTAGAGTTCAGACTAGCTCACACAGTATATTTTGGCCTGAAGTGCTATAAAGCTCAAATAATTTCTTGAAATTAGTTTTCATTAGATATGCCATTCTGGTTTTGAGGCTACTGACTGAATAGGGAAGCTGTTTGGAGACACTAATTAGCGTTCCAGCTCCAATTAAAGTTTTCCCCATATCTGAATTTGCTCAGTAGCTGTTGCTTGTACTGCCTTATAATTCCATTTTTTTTTCCATGAGAAGTATATTTAAAAGTAGCTTTTTCTTTTCTTTTAAATACAGTGCTAAAATAACATCATCCAGGTCCCAAGGATGATAATATTGTGGTGCAAGATGAGAAAACATCACTAAACAAGCAATCTGAAAATTTACTTCACAGTAACCTGCACGAGTGGAAAATTTTGAAAAGTGATGTCCAAGCCAATAATTATGTCAAACATGCAGCCCAGTGAAATGTATGTTAGTGTGATGTTACTCCAGTCTAGATGCACAGGAAGATTTCCCAACAATAGTTATTGAGAGCATGCCAAAAGATTGTAATCCTGGCAAAGAATCAATTCAAAGTTAAATCTCGTAGTAAATGTGGCTTGAAAGAAAGACAGAGACTTTTTAACAGGGCTTGTAGTGACAGGACAAGAGACAAAGGTTTTAAACTGAAAGAAAGTATATTTAGATTAGATATAAAGAAGACATTTTTTATGATGAAGCTGGTGGGACACTGGAACAGGCTGCCCAGAGAAGTTCTGGCTGCCCCATCATTGGAAATGCTCAAGGTCAGGCTAGATGGGGCTTTGAGAAACCTGGCCTAGTGAAAGATGTCCCTGCCTATGGCAGGGGTTTGCACTAGATGATCTTTAAATGTCCCTTCCAACCCAAGCCATTCTATGAGTCTATGATTCGTTCTATAATTCTGCGCTAAGGACCAAATTCTAGTTGCTTACACTGCAGCTGCTTTTCAACATTCCAGACAAAGCAGGGGCATTGGGTTACCTCTTTGGCGTTTTTCTCTTAATTGTATGTATGCATTTAATTCAGTATGTCTTAAGTGGAAAATGTGCATATAAAATGTTTTCATTAGGACGTGGATGAAGTATCCAAATACAGAAATAATCACCTACACACAGCATATTTAATATTAGGTTACAGAGTCAAGTGTTTTATTCCCTCTGTGGTTTCTCTGTTCCTAACAGCCACCTAGACCTGATACGGGTGAAAGCTCCCATTTTAGCCTGCTAGTTAGAACATTTCTTTGGGAAGTGGAAGCTGTGACTTCAAGATTTTAGGTTCAGGAGATTCTAGAGTTCATGTCTCCTAACTTCTAGGCTTTTCGATTGAGGACAGACTGTTGCCTATTCAGTCCTTGACCAATGAGTAAAGTAAATGACTGTGGACCCTGAGTTTTGCACTGAATGAACGAGACTGGTCTGACCAGGGTGACTGGATGAGTGCCCTCATGGGAGTTCAGCAGAGTTCAGGTACCTCCCCAGACTACATAGCAGCAATGCAGAGACTAGATAAGAGTTACTTCTGATCACACATCGATGACTATAGGACCACTGAAATGTTCTGATTAATTTTAGGTTCCTTGCAGTATCTAGATTATGTCTGAACATAGGTGGTCTGATTTGGGCACTGAGACCTAAACACTGACAGACTGCTGAAGTTGACAAGAGTAACATATAGCTGATCTCTTGCTCTTAAGCACTAGGCTTTTAGGATTTATAGTTTATCCCTACTTTTCTTGAAGTTTACTTTTCTTATAATTTATCTGGAGATTTTCTTGGCTTAGAATTATTTCAAGAAAACTACATTAATTCAATTACAAAAAAGGAAGAAAAAAAGCCTAGCTGCGGAAGAAATTAGTTTTAAAATGTTTTCCAGATAGAAAAACAATTTGTGATTGGAGTATTGACAAAAATGTCTTAATGATGACATCCATTTTTTGACACTTATTTGGTTTCAGCCAAGCCTGATATCATTGAAGTGAGCATGTTTTTCTTTTCACTTTTAAAAGGACTAAGAACTGAAGTAATCATTCCAGCCTGCTCAGTCACTGTTTAACATTGTTATCATCCAAACAAATCATGCATCTGGAATGAAACATAAATTTTATAGAGTAGGTAGCTGAAAAAAATCTCACTTGTGTAATTTGGCTTCACTTCTAGTAACTGACTGTGAAGAGCTGATTCTACTCCCATGAGGTTAATTGCTGACCCTCATTAACTTCACTGTAAACCATTTTCTTTCCTAAGTGTCACTTAAAGTGGGAAATCAGTAGTTCAAAATTAATATTCCATGTTGAAAGTCACTGACAGTTTAGCAGAGATGCTTCTACTGAATCTGTATAAAATGTTCCATACATTAACTTCCTTTAAATTCTATTGACTAGTATAAAGTTTGCTGAGTTACCCTATGCGAAACAGTTATGTTTCAACAGAAATATTTCTTACATTATTGTAAACTTTTATAGATATTTTAAAATAAACATGGAATATTTTACTTAAAAACTGTTCAAATGGTAACAGAAACTTGATTAAACTTTATAATACACAATAAAAAGTGTATATATAGTATGATGAGTCAAGTATAAAGACAAGTGCAAAGTCTTGCACCTGGGATAACATAACCAAAGAGCCCAGTAGACTAGGATCTGTGTGGCTGTTCCGCAGCTGAAAGGGACACAGGAGTGCCAGTGGATAACAAGCTGAACATGAGTCAGCAGTGCGCTGCTGCAGCAGCGAAGGCAAATTGGATCCTGGGCTGCATCTGCAAGGGCATTACTAGCAGAGACAGAGATGTCATCATCTCACTCTACTCAGTGCTTATCAGGGGTCACCTGGAGTGCTGTGTCCAGTTCTGGTCCCCACAATTGTGTGTTCAGTTGTTCAAGGCCACATTGGATGAGGCTTTGAGCAACCTGGTCTAGTGGAGGTGTCCCTGCCTGTGGCATGGGGGTTGGAACAAGATGATCTTTAACGTCCCTTCCAACCAAACCATTCTGTGATTCTGTGTTTCTACGAATTCAAGAAAGATGTGGGCAAACTGGAGAGGGTCCAAAGGAGGGCCATAAAGATGATCAAAGGTCTGAAGAACCTGCCCTATGAGGAAAAACTGAAGGAGTTAGGTCTCTTCTTGCAGAAGAAAAGGTTCAGTGGGAACTCATCACAGTGTTCCAGTACTTAAAGGGCAGCTACAAAGAGGACAGAGGCTCTCTCTTCACAAGGAGACACAAGGAAAAGACAAGGGGAACAGATACAAGTAGCATCAGGAGATAATAAAAGAATTTTTTTCTGTGGGAACAATCAAACACTGAAACAACCTCCCCAGGGACATGGTGGAGTCTGTCAGTGGAGGTTTTAAAGCTGTGATAGGACAGGATGCTAGATAATCTCATCTAGGCTCTCTTTCCCATGAAAGTTTGGACCAGACGGTCTTCTGAGGTCCCTTTCAACCTGGGCTGTTCTATGATTCTATAACTCTATTCTATGAGTTTTTCACATGAAAAGTAGTGGAAAAGCTGGATTGATATGATCAGACTGGCAACTGAATGATTTTCTGTGTTTGTTTTTTTTTCTTCAGATCCAATGGCCTAGTACACCTCTGCAGGCAGAAGAATGCATAATTAAAGGAAGAGATGTTGTAAGTATTAATTACAAATCAAATATACTTTAATTATACCAGTGGCTGGTCCAAAACCATTCAGGCATCCCTAAACTTCAGAGAGATCAAAGCACAGATATAATTTTAAGTCTTGCAGCTTAAAAATGTGTAACTACTGTAAGCACATTAAATTATTGGTTTAATTGCTTTTCGAACCAGCTCATAAATGGGCAATGAACACTTTTGATCATCTGAACTTTATCTTAATTCTTTTTCTGGTGATATCAAAGAAGGCACCTTAAAAATTCTCCTTTCCCATCTCTATTTCCCTTTCTCTTCATACACATAGGATAGTTTCTCTGTTAAAACTTTTTCACATTCTAATTTATCTTTAAAATTCACATTCTCTAGAATATTTTCAAAAAAGCAGTTAAATTATTAGTAATTATATAATTTACTCTAAATTGTTTTGCCCTGTAGGTTTTATGGTATATTAATTAAAAGATTCTGTTTTAATAGCCCCAAAATCGTTCTATTCTTGTGATCCAGGGCCTTGACTGTAATCAGTTCCCGGGACAGACTTGAAAGCTCACTGACATACAGCAGCTGATATCATTGGCATCACAGGATGAAAGTTCTTCTGGATGGGAGCTCTCTTTAATTTTGCAGTGCACCAAGCTCATTATCTGCACCTCATAAATACACAGCAAGTACAGCACCTAATAAATCCCACAGCTGAGAGAGCTCACACTGTACCAAAGGATTTGAAAATTATGATAGTTTTACAGCAACGTAGGACATAGAAGGGCACATACAAAGGTTTCCCACAAACACAGCAAACAGGCAGCCTTGATGATAACCACAATGTATTCCCAGTGAAGATCAGAAAGCTATAAAGATTCCTGTTGAAGTACAAGCATGAGAACTATCCACATCAAGGGAATCAGTGAACCAGACTGGAAAATAATAAAATGATAAAACCCAACACAATACTTTAATCCTTACACTCACCTGGCCTAGAACTGATCCTTTTTGAGGTATCTTAAAAGTTCATTGCATCTTTCTGGATGCTTTTGTACCCTTGAGAATTTCAGGTGGCTTTTGTTGAAAATGGTGTTTTTCTACATTATCCAAATTTCGTGGTCATATTAAATCAATCCAAAACCTAAATTCTTTGAGCTTTATTTAATACTACCTCTCAGCACAGGCTGTTATTAGTAAAGCTCTGTCATTGTTCCTTCACCACTACATGATGGGATTTATTTTCTGATAATTTGACAATATTCTTTAGGTTAAATAAATACAGAAATAGGTAATGTTGTTCCAATGTAATGTAAACGTATCCCCCCTCAAACTCATGAGATTCCCTAAAATTCAAAATCCTTTACAATCCAGCCTGTTATTATAAGACTTCAAATTTGCATTGTCATGAGTGTGATCATTTAAAGAACTTAATATATTTCCCACGTCTCTCTGTACCGTGAAAGTTTGGTGTCTCTATTTTATTAAAAGCAAAACACAGAATTTTTAAATAATCACAAGACTCCACAATTAGAGTCTTTAAGAAAAAGATGTTAAAATTGTAACAGCTGGAAATATTGTAATACCAAACAATACCAAACAATATTCTGATCCTCACATGAGACTTAATTATGTATGGGACTATGTAAATTAGTATGACTAATTAATTCCAGGGAAACCTTAGTAATCTTCATTAGCTTGCTCAGTATTCAGAAAGCTAAACTGCTCGACCTGAAAGAAATCTAAATTAGAATCAAAAGCTTTCCTATTATTTTTCTTTTCACCTTCATTTTTTGTAGCCATAAACCAATATTGACTTAATGGCATAACATCTTAAAATCAACCCTTTGCCATTTCTGAGTTCTGAACGCTATTTTTCACACTGTAAATTCTCAGAAAAAAAATACTGATCAGTGCTCTTTCAAACCTTTTTGCTTATTTACATGCTGTTTCTTTCTTTATATACCTTTCCAAAAGATCTTTTACTCAAGGCGTAATTAATAATACGTAGAACTGAAAACGTTGTAATAAGCGTCTCAGTGTTGAGGTGCTTTGTGTGTTCTCTGCTACCTCTTTCTATATAACAGAACAGACCACTTTTACAAGTTTTTACAACCTTTAAAAGTTATCAGTTCATCTTGTGGCAGTAAAACCGCAAGTATTGTAGTCATAAACACATTTTCAGAGAGCTTGTAACAGATTTAATAGGACGGTTAGAAAAGCCTTGTCTTAACATGTGCATCATCTTAAACTCAGGCCATACTTTTCTGATCCAGGTAAAGCCAAGGAAAAAAAGCCTTCTGCTCTCAGCCAGTGTGCCAGGGAACACACCTGTTAGCCTGTGGTGTGAGAGATTTTGACCCTTTCAATTGTTTTATCAGAATTGGAAATCATTCAGATACAGAAATCAAGTTCTGTAGTGATGACTGACTCCCTCACACTGAGAAGTTTCAGACGAATAAAATTCCACAAATCTATTAATATGTCTATGGAACCTCCTAACGACAATCACATCATTTAATTAATTAATATAGTAGGAAGAAAACTTATTTTCATGTTCCCTTGGCTGATGCATCTCTTTCTTGTTATGTGTACAGGATTTTATTAGTGGGGCCAGCAGCAATGCCTAGCCACCTGACACTTCCCAGAATAGCACCTTTTTTCATTTGTTTATAAATTATAAAGTCTAGCCATTTGGAATTACTTTTTTTCTGTATTTGGTATCTGCCTCATCCTTTTTTTTCTGCAGGAATTTTCAGGCATTTCTATGAAGACACACAGGAGAAAAAGTGTGTAATTTTTACCCATTTAAAAAAAATTCCTAAGATTTCTCTTCCTCAACAGTGCTTTTGAGACAAAGATCAAGAGCTGCAGGCATATGTGGATAAAAATGGAAGCCATGGAGTAAAGACCAGACCACCACTGAGAGAGAACAAAGGGGATAAGTCACAAGGGTCATATCTGGAGGGGAGGGAGAATGAGAAACAGCATTAGTGCCCAGTAAAGCATCTATTTAAAAACTACAAGACATCATAAAATTCCTATGTATTACCATTCTGCTGCCACCAGTCAGCAAATGTTTGTGAAATGCACTTATAAAGTGGGGGCCTCTGTCTTTGAGTGCTGATCCATGTACAGAGGATCACATCCTACTAATCCGAAATCATTCTTCTCTCAATTTGTCTGACAATTTGATTAGCAGTTTTTTTCAGTGGGTCTAAAAAATTTTATCCAGGTGAGAGACCATCTGGATGCCATGTGAAGGAAGACCTTTATTTTTTTCCTTTACTTTTAAAAAAGGGATAAATTAATCAGGAATTAAGAAATTCCAAAAGTAAGATATCGCAAGGTTGATTTGTCCTTTGCATATACATAATATTTAAGTACACAACAGGTTACCTGCCTGTGTAGGTTACCTGCTTCTTTCAGTTAGCATGATATATCTTCAAGGTGAATGGTTAAGGAAAATCATGTAGCCAGGAGAATTTTTTCTTATGATACTTATTTGTTGGAGCAGTTGGAAGACTTGCACTGGATGACACAAGGGTTTGAAGAAAGAAGAAAGATGGTTTCTTAGTTTTGAACTCAATGTGGATTTGCAAGACCTGAATTCTGCCCATGGCCCTGATGCAGACTCAACCTCTGTGACATTAAGTTCTCACAGATGGTTAATAAGATTGTTCTCATGTAAATATAGCAGTCTGAAAACTAGAGTAATCATCAGCGAAGGACAATAAATTTTCAAAAAGGAAATTCCTCCACTCTTATTTATACATTCATTTTAGGATGGAATTAATTGCCTTTTGGAGATGTCTGGCTCGCTTTGTTGACTATTGAAAAAGCCTACGAGAACAGCATAAATTAGATGTCTAAATTTTAGAATAGCTAAAGTTAACTAAGATTAATCCCTTTATAATTGCCTCCTTCAACTTGGTGTGACTGTCTTAAAACCCAGAATCTAAGTTACAGAAATATTGAGCAATGAATGGAAATGAACAGAAGTTTTGCTCCAAACAGAAATCATTGCAAAACGTTAAATACTCTGTAAAACCAAGTCCCAGGAGTCTCAAAATCAATGGATACTTTTATCTCACTGTCTCCATTTCTAGTTTAGCACAGGAAGGATAATGACCACACATCTCAAAAGGATGTTTGAAAATTTTAAAATTGTAATATTTATGAAGCTGCAAATACACTAATGAGTCCCATAGTATTGCCCTGGGGGAAATGAATAATTTCTTCTTCAAAGGAGGGTTTGAACAGTGGGAACAGGCAAAGCATGAGGCTATACAATATATAAAAAATATTGATTAGCAATTAATTACACAAGAAATTAATGGTGCACTGTTTTTTTTAAAAAAATGTAAGAAAAAAAGTGCTATTTTTCTTGAGGTAAATTTTATTAAACTTGAGAGAGAAGCCATTTGTTGACTATTCACAGCTCATGCTCCGAGTCTAATGTCTAATGCATCTAATAACACTTAGTAAAACAAATATTTAGATTTGCAAAATGTCTCTGAGATTAAAGAAGTGCAAGAGTGTATATATTTTTATAACTTAAGAATTCCTAACTGGTTAAGCACCTAAAATAAATTGTGATAAATTGGTGCTCTAAACTTGCTTTTTTTCATGTCAAAAAAGTCCATCCATGAATTTGGTGGCACTGAGGTACTAGCATGAAGAGGGAGAACTAAGACATTTATTTAACAGACTAGAAAGTTTCAATATGCAGAGTAACACCTAAGGGCACCTGAGATAATTTTTTTTTAAAAAAAAAACACAAAGGTAATATTTTCCTGTGGTTATTTTTTATTTAAACTAGGATGAATGTGCAAATTACATCCGTGTCCTTCACCGATACAACAGAACGCATCTTCTGGCTTGTGGAACAGGAGCTTTTGATCCAGTTTGTACTTTCATTAGAGCTGGACATCCATCAGAGGTAAGAAATTTGTTTTACAGTAATGAGTCTTTTGGTCTGAATTCCAGCAAAACCTCTATGGTTAAAAATAAATATTTGAATTCAAATGCACAGTGTTCTCATACAAATCATACAAGAAACATTTTTCCTGATGAAATGTAATGCTAGTCTAAAATTCAGTTTGTGACTACAGGAACTCACTAATGATTGAAATTATATTTTTGAGAATTATACAAAGAACTCAAAACTTTCATCTTAGAATTTTTTTACTAGATAAGCTGATATAGCAATTCTTACCAAAAACTATTAAATATTTTGGGTTTTTTAGCTAAATCTGTTTGTTTTTTTAAAAAAAAATTAAATAATATACCACATAACAAAATACATATTAGTTTGATGGGAGATGGATTACCTTAATAATTCTTTGTTAAATTCAGCTGCTTGGTATTGATCATATGCAGCAAGTGTATGTTAGCTCCTTAACGACACTTGTAGTTGAGTGAAATAGTACTGCAGAGAAGATCATGAAGTGCAGCATATAATCAATATTGTCAACATATTTCTTATGCAAAAATAGAATTGTCTGGATTTTTCAGAAATCTAGATCCTTTCTGTCTCAGTTATATCAATGTTGAAGAACTAACAAAAGTACCAATCTCTCATTTTAAATTAGTGTAAAAGCCTCCTTAGGTATTCAACGTAATCCTGATTATATGCAACCTATGTGTTGTTACATGAAGGCCAAAATGCTGACTGGTTGATCCTGCTTACATCCTACTTCTTTGCATCCTTGTTTCATCACACTTCCATTGCCAGTCTAAAAAACTTGTGGAAATTGTATTTTAAAATTCCTGACATAAAAAAGCCTTCTTGAAGGGCTGAATTTCTACAACTGTTATCAGATCGAATTTGTGGACAAGCTATAAATTACATTACTAACTCTGGACCTTGGAAGTCCAGACTTAGTGAAAATTGTATGCTCTAAATTATCCCGTATCATATACTTAGTAATGCTGAAGAAATCATTTATTCAGTTACAAGGTAAAACAACTGGTAAGGGAAGCCCACTGTTTATCTGAGCTGCCCAGCAGTCAGAGGAGGACTTTACTAGGCTGCTAGAGAGGTTTTAGGAATCTGAGCAGGGATTTTTGGTCGTGCACTTTGTGAGGAGTGACTTAATAGATGGAGATCATCTATAGCCCAAATGTAAACTTGTCTTTTACTGGCAAATGTCTGGAAGACATGCTGGGCAATAGTCTTGCTTAGTTGGTTCATATTTAGTGATGTCTCTCAGTAAAGCTGAGCACTTGTCACAGAGCTGATGCTAAAGCACCATGCAAGAGAGTTCTTGCTTCCCCCATGGCCAGTAGTGGGATTTTCAAAGTGATTGCAATTACATGAGTCCTTATTAGAGACAGGTTAGATAAAGTCACAAGTGCTTTCCTTTCCATTTCCAGATGTTTCAGAATATTTACCAGAAAACTTTAAGCTACGTTATAAATAGTTGATATGTGTACATATATATATATAAAAGAAAACATGAAAACATTGTATTTAATGTTTTATGCACCTGAACTTGTATAAATTGGAAAAACTCTCTTATATCCTAGAAAATTAAAACTCACTTTGCAATTATGTTTGAATTATGGAGTTTTTTCCCTCAGTTATTCCACTTCAGAATTGCTCGATTTATCAGTTTACGAACAATGTGTTTCATCTAATTTTTTTCTCACAAATTTCAGTTTAACATCTCCAGACCAAACCAGTTTTATTCTGTCTCTTACATCACTTAATTGTTTTACTCCACATTTAACTGACAGTTTTGTACATAATGAGTTAAAGCAGCTGCAATTCAGACTTGTCCCCTACCTACAGTATTGTTTATTGATCTATTGGTCAGAATAGTAGGAAAACAGAGGACAGGGGCTGGAACTGATTTAAAATAAGGACTTGACTCAAATAAATATTAATTGCAGATATAAAGTTCTTTAAAGTGTGCTCACATAAATCAATCTATTTACTTTAGTAAAAACTTTTTTGAATAAGCTTTTCTAAGTAGAGATACATCCCTTTGACAAATGAAACTAGAACCACATCACCAGAAATAATGTCCAAAGATCCAATCCATGCTGTGCACCTCCAACTGATATCAAAATCAGAAGCATCTGAGAAGTTAAGACACAAGCACAGCACTTACATTTGAAGTTGAGTTGCAGAAACACACTACCTTCTAAAATTGAGGAATGAACTAAATAATAAGCAATTTTAAAATAAGCCAACTTTGCATGTCTTCTTTGCTCCTCTCATGAACCTCCTGTCAAGCTTCCTGGTACAGTTTAGAGGAAGAAATGTCTGTATATTTAGGAACACTATTTAAGAAACCATAAGCAACAAGCTAATAAAAATAGAAACCAAAGAAACAAAAAATGAGAAATAAGACTTGTATATAAGAATATGTGGCCCATGATCCTCCCCTTATGTATCACTGTCCTTCCTTCCCTTCTTTTTGTTTATTATTCCTCCTTGTCAAACTGAAGTTCTAAAATTTTACCCACACAGAAGTCATGGGAAAATTACCATTCTTCTGTTTGTGTAGACCAAGAGGAAATATATTTGCTACACTAGTAAGTAGCTATATTAGTTTCTGTTATCTAAAAAGCTGACCATCAGGATTAAAAAAGACAGGTGCCGTGTTTATGGTAGGTTAAAAATAACACATGGTATGTGATTGAGTGGGCAAATTGTAATCTTGTTTTCTTTGACTGATAAGGGCATCATGTAGCTGCGAGAAGTGAAGGGACAAGATCCTTCTGCAGAAAACTGCAGTTCAGTCTCTCTTTGCTGATCTCTCTGGCCATAGTATCCTGATCCAATGACTTCCAATTACTGTCCCCCATTTCTTCCAGTTCAGCTCTCTGGCCTCTTTCTCATTGTGTGACTGTCATGGAAAGGAGAGTAACAAATTAAACAGTCTTAAAAATATAATTATACTATTCCATTTCTAAACAGGACCCAAACACATTTATTAAAAAACTAGTAAAACTCAGACCTTTAATTTGAAGGGTAAATGCTGGTTTATAATATGCAGTTATATGCAGTTCATAATATGCAGCTGGTTGAAAAGAACATTTTTTAGATATTGTTGACATTATTTATTAAATATATTGAACTTCAATATAAGTAAAATCTAACTTTGATCTGCAAACTAAGTTACTTCTGAACCAAATGCCTTTAAGTAGCACAAGGTGTATTTGAGGCTTATAAACTTTTGAAGAATGACACTTTGCAGACATGTTGAGGTATAAAGGGTGGGAGGTAAAAAGGAAGCCCTTATAGCAGACTTCTGTATATCTAGATACCTAGCTAAGACAGCATATGAAGCTTGGTTTACTATTCCGTATGGAGCTATGAATCAGCAGTACCAACACAGAGAAAATACTTGCTCTGTGGTCAGAGACCTGAGCAGTAAGTTTCAACAGTGCTGATGGAGAAGCGAAGATGTGACTCTCTCAGTAAAAAACACAGAGTTCTTAAATTACAAACTGTATATAAATACGTATTAGAAATATAAGTGTTTAAGAACATGACAGAATAGCAGTACTATTATTTTCTACAACCTTCACTCTCACAATTTAATGAGCAGGCCAAAGAGAAAAAAACTATTGGAACAAAACATCCAGTTGAGGCTCTTGTTCTTGGTGCTCACTAGTCCCATGTGGCAGGAAAATTCATTTTGTTGTTGGCTTGCAACAAAATTTTACATAAAGTCATCCATTTCTGGATAGCCATTTGGTTAGAAAATGAAGAACTACTGTTTTTCCTTTGAACAGGGAGAATACCCCAAAGCTGTGATCGTTCTCATGCTGTATGGCATCCTGATCTAGTATTTAGCACGTTTTTGTGAGGTGCAATCCAGCTTATGAAAAGGAGTGTTCTACCTTCTGTATAAAGTCTTACATTTATATGCAACTACAAATTCATACTTTCTTGTCAAGAACATGTTTTAGCTGTGTCTTGCAGAACACTGAGCTCTTGTCAACAAAATGAAGCCAAAAGGAGATTTTTGTCTCCAATAATAGGCAGAATTTGATTGCCTCATTGGTAGATCATTACTCCTTGGAATTTACTGAAAATCAGAACCTCTAAGTTTCTTAAAAAACATGGTGAAAATGCCCATTCCCCTAACCAATGTCTCTAGAAAATATTAGTCGAACTTATTGTGTAGCAATTGAAATGTGCTTTGAAATCTTTCACAATTAAATTGTAGTATGATACATTATGTATGTTTAAATGCTTCTTTCATGCTTTTCATGGTTTATAGAAATGTAATTATGCTATTTTGTCTTAATATAAATAATAATATTTAAATATGTTGATCATATAAAGCAACAAGCAGTAAATATTAGATTTATTGAATTCTACCTCAAACTTGTGTTGTGCCACCAGAGTCTAACCAAATATATTTTTCTAAATAAAATTATTTATAAATTTTATGATAGACTATATATCCATTTGAAAGATTAGTGGTTTACTGCAGTCATTCTATTGTAATATTGGTTTAATTGATATTGCTTTGGAATTCCAGGCTGTTCGCTTTAGTAAAGCTGTTGCCAGATATTACCTTTCTAAAAATACACAAGTATAGTCACTGACAGCAACATGCAGCTTTTTTTTCTCTCTTTCTAATTTGACTCTGATGAATGTTTCTTTACCAAATTTAAACATTTCAGCAAATTACCCAATGTTTTTCTTTTGTTTAAAAATTACAAATTGGGAAAAATAGGAGTGCTGATTTTGCAGACAGAACAACTATTGGTGTTTACAAAAGAACATATTATAAAATCTTGTCAAAAAAAAGTAAGTTAATTGCCAGACAGTAAGTGAATTCATTATCACTGACTTCATGAAATGCTTCCAAATGTCAAAAATCCATGCAGATCAGAAAAGGTTGAGTTCCTCCAGTTTCTATTTGTCTATCATCCAGAAATGAAGGAGACTTCATTTCATTAAAATCAACTTTTTTTTCCTGAAGAAAGAAGAGTCAAAGATCCTCCACCCCAAATTTCCCATGATGAATTGAATATACATCCTTCCCATGTTCTCTGTGAGAAAAAATCTGAGATAAGTCTTCAAACTGAAAATAGAAGAGGAATAAAAGTGCAGAAAAAAAAATTTACTCTACTTCCATTATCACCAAATTGACATTTGTTGCTCCTGTTCCTTTTGATACCATCAAGGAGGTGGGGGGAAAAAGCATCTGCATCCAGTCTCTTCCTTTTGCATTTACATAAACTTCTCAGTTTTAGTAGTAGAAGACAAGTACTGGAAGAAATACTTTCTGTCTCAGTCTGTGTTTCTCCACATCTAGCTGCGAGTAAAACAGTACTCCACTACTGTTCTATATAGCTCAAAATACCTTAGGTGAATTATGATGATCTTTAGATAAATTGGATGCGCTATCTGCAGTCAGGCAATTATTTTATCTTAATGAGCTATCTATTCAGCAGAGCAATAGGTTTTAGGGGTGCTCCAGAGGCCTTGCAATAATCCAAACTGCCTTATTAACTAAGTCACAAAGCACCTTTAACAAGGCCACATGGGAGTTCCACCAAATACAGCTAAAGAGATTACTCTGCCTCCATAGGACCTGCAAAATGAGTGGAAATTCCAAAAGAAAACAATGTGCAGAAATAATATCCCAAGTTTTTGTAAACTATATGGCGACAAGATAGAGCTGATTCCTGGAGAAGGTGACATCTCTGAATTACAAAACCTGTTGAGAGAATAAAAGTTGTGGGAAAGAACAGTTCATGAAGAATTTTTCTTCCAGAACACACTATAAATTTTTAATACGTACATTGAGCTGGCAGAGTATTATTTTCAATGCCTCATTTTACTCAGTAAACTGCCTACAGCTGTATTACTCCACCTCAGAAAGCTGATGAGCTAAGTCACCCTTTCCACAAAATGCACTGGTGGTTTCTGGGAGTTTCCCCTAGGTGTTCCTAATCTGATTTATTCCTTATTATGCTATTTTCTCTCCAATTAGCCAGATGAGATTCTGCTTATCAGGGAACAACAGCTCTACATTTTAAGTCGTAAAGGCCTGTTAGAAAGGAATTACCTTTAGTGAAGCAGCAGGTGTATTTGTTTCCTTGGAGGACAGATGAGTCAAGTTGGAATTTCTTCTTTCTAATCTATGTTGCCCTTAATATTTTGTTGGATGTGGAGAGAGGCACTTTTTGCTCTACTTACTCTATGATTCAAATCAAAACCAGGATAAGCTTCAGCTGTGCAATAAGCTTTCCATTTGCCTCTCTACACCACACAAATGTAGGCAACACGAGCTGCTCAGCTCTTGCTTTAACAAATTGAAGTCAATTGACATGGAAATTAAGAGAGAATGTTCCAGTCATACCAGCTCATTGCAAGGGGGTTGGACAAGATGACCCTTAAAGATCCCTTCCAACCCAAAGCATCCTGTGATTCTATATCTCAGTTTAATTTTGACAGGACATAGTTGTTCTGCTCTTTACCAGCATTTGGTAAGTCATTATTATTTCAGCTCTGTTAAGAAACAAAATTGTATTCATATTTATATCTATTATTTCACGATATTGTTTCTGATGTATTTTTATAATCAAAACAAACAATGATCTGCCCAGTCACTCCCTCTCTGTGCTTTTTCCTATTACCTCATCTCTGCTCTCAATTTACAGAGGATTAAGGAGGAGGAACATCTGGTTTCACTGACCAAACAGAAGTGGGTGTTGGTCAGTCCTTCATTAGATAGAATGTGTGACAAATTCTTGCCCTGAAAATATTTGCTCAGAGACACAGTGTCCCTCTGCATGGATAAAAAGCCACCAGCCATCCACTAAATCTTAGCGGGTTTTTCAACTCGTATTTATGGAATTGAATCTGCAATCCTAAGTACTATGAAATTGCTTATTTATTGCAGTCCTCTGCATCTATAGTTCATGTGAAACTAGTCATTAAGCTAGATGATGTTTAAACCAACATCAGGTGCTCATTTACATGAAGTGCTGCTAAGGAAGCAATGCAATGTCATAGAATCTTTTACTAGAGGGGTTTATTACATCATCTAGTCTGAATGCTCACATCACAGGCTGTCAAATTGTACCAAGACATCCAAAAGCCCCAAATTTCAGATAGGTTAAAGTATTTCAGGTTTTGGAAGTTAAATATGCACACATTTCACAAGATATTAAAATGGTACCTAAAATCACAATAGGCAGGAAATTAATTAGGTGAAAATTACCCTTGTGCTCACAGCATACAACAAAAGTGCTGTGCTGCAAAAGAGAAAAAGAAAAAGCTGAAGACTCGCATCAACTCTAACCTGAAGAAATATTTCTTACTGAACCCATGGCTTATCTGTGTAGTCCTAAGAAAATGACAAAGTACTAGCCAAGCAACACACAAAAAAGATTTTCTGCACCAGCTCAAATAACAACCCAATCTCCGCAACTGGCCAATCTTCAAACCTTCCAAAGAAAAGACAAACATCCTCTTGTGAAACAGGGTGAAAAAGTTCCTTCCAAACCAATGCATATGGTTATGTGAGAAATTAAAGTTCATGAGTTTTGGCTATAATAATTACCTTAATGAACAGCTATGTATGTGAAGCTCAGTAAGGATAATGAAGAAAGGGCAATTCTGTTCTTCCTGTGCTTTGCTAGGAAAGGTAAAACAGGTATTGCATAAATAGAAACAAAGGCCAGAAGGACGATCAGAACATTTTATGTGGTCAGTCACACACTGTATGGATAATTTCTCCCAGGTATTGAACTAAAACATTTTCAGGAAAATATGTATTGCCATTTCAAAGAATCCAGATAGTGGCAACACCACTATTTCTCTGGTAAGCTGTCCTAATATCTAATTGCTTTCAGTGTTAGGAAATAACTACTTACTCAAGGTTAAATTTATCTAACTTCAACTTCCTATCATTTAACCTTGACATGCCTTTGATAGCAAAGTTGAAAAGTCTCCCACTATCTTTCCCACATCTTTTCCACATATAAGTACCTATGCGCAAAGATCAAGACACCTCTTCGCTTTTTTTGATAAGCTGAATAAATATAGCTCCTTAAACCTCCTATCACAAAGAATCCTCAATCGTATTTGTGTCCTTCCTGTGAACTTCCTGCAGTATTTTCACATGTTCTGGAGGTGCGGACACTAGAACCAGACATGCTATTTGATGGTGTGTATACAGGCAAGGTCACTTCGCTACCTCTGAGATTCCTCTTTTCATAGACTCAAGTGCTGAGTTCTTGGCACAGCATCACAATGAGAAATTTCTTTTTAGCATTTTGCACTTGACCCAAAGTTCTTCTCTGGAGCACAAAGTTAGTCTGGTTTACACACTTAGTTGAGGCATCTAGTAAGCAGCCTCATATGACAAGGTCAATGAAGAGAATTCTAGAGATGTCTGCCACTGCCAGTTGTAACAAGGCACCTAGGACATTCAAGATCCTAAATGAGGCACCTGTCTAACACACTAAAGTAGTCTGAACAAAGATCTGAACTTCCACCTTCTAGGGCATTCTGATGTACTTCAGATACAAATTGTGTTTCCTGTTCTAAGATATACCACTTTGGATATGGTTGCATTAAAATATACTTTATTAGCTTCTGACATTTAACTTGGTATTCAGAGCATTCCACAACCTGAACGCACCCAGAGCTCTCATTAACCTTTTCTCTTCATTATTTATGCCTCCTCACTCTTTTTATAAACTTTACTAGTTTTTAAATTTTAAATCACTGTTAAATTTAAAAATCATCTTTCTATCAAAAACAAGATTTAGGGAAACCATCAGTAAAGAATGATGCATCGATGCATAGCTAATAACAAACATACTTTGATATATGTCAGCAGTTTATATTGCTTAATAATTCTGCAATGCACATTGTTTCATCAAATAGCTATGTACTAAATGAAATGCCCTGCAGAAAGCCAAGTATTCTGTATCAACATAGTTGTTCTTATCAGTCATTCTTACATGTTGTAACAGACAACAGGTTTGTTTGACAGTACACCCCATCCATAAAATGCGGAGAATGACATTCATTGCTTTTGAATAGTCTAAATATGGCCATACGTGAAATTTAAGTTCAATCTAGCAGATTGGTAGAGAATGTGGATTGATGGGCCGTATGAAATGAATTCTCCATCATATTAGACCCGTCCTTTGCAAGCCTAAAGACAGATGGTCAGGAGACAATAAATCAATACAGAAGAATAATACTATTTTTCCAAAGAGAAAGAAATACTCCACCTGTTTGGTAATTTGAAGGGGGCAGGTAAAATATTCCAGCTCTCATCATAATGATTTTTAGATTCTACCACCTTTAGCTATAAGACAAAGTATTTTTCGAAGTGAGGGCACCTCGTGATGTCTATGGCATTGTTTGAGGAGCAGAGGTACTTCTCAATAAGGTGTTAGTCATCACAGTTAAAACCAGCAAAAACTGAACACATGGTTTAGTTAATATTTTCACAAGTTTATAAAATATATCCCTAATACTATGTAATTCTTCTATAATTTATGACTGATAATTATTCTTATTTGACTGAGGTTTATTCGGGAAAATTATTCCAGATTAAAAAAGAATTAAAAAGAAGTATTACTTGCAGTTCATATGTGTCATCAAAAGGCAGTGGATCCACTCCTCTGCCCTTTCTTCAGAATGGCCCACTTTGGCATGCCCTGTTGAAGCTCTGCAAAAGGACTGTTGGCTGTTTAAAGCTCCACACTACAGGGACAGTCAGAACTTCCCCAGAGTATCTGCTTTCCTTCTGAAATCCATTCTCAGTTGAATGTAGCTGTTGTCCTCCCCATGCCCAATACATCTGTTGTTCCATCCATCATCAAAGCCTAGACTGTAAGCTCAAACCATCGAGCTGTATCCTTCCTTTTTAATTTTTTTTCCACATCCTTTGTCCCTGATTGTTATGATGGCAATCATTAGATAAGAGGACTTTTCTTTGGTACTTGCTCTGATGTGACCGTCAAAATCTCAACACAAGTTTAGCCTGTCAAAATCAAAGAAAGGAAAAAGTCTTGGCTAGTGAGGCTCTGTGTGAAGATTGCACACTTCCCCACAGAAATCCCTTCACTTTTGCATAGCAATTTTGTGCTATCTTTAGCTCCTCTTTCACCTGGTCATAAGACTATATCTCCATATACAGTTGTTCAAATATTTTAATTCTAGAGATCCTTTATGTAGTCCCTGGAACTTTAATATGTAGTATCACACTAGTGCAATATAATCATAATTTATTTTTCTAATGATCCTATTCTATGTTATAGGACCCTAATGAGTTTATGTGTCCACTTTAAGGTCATGCAAAGGTGTATCTTCTAAAATTCTGGCCGGTTCAATCACTTCTGCTTAAACATTCTGAACTGCTAAGGATAAATGCCTGTGATTTCTATATGCAGGGTCGTTGGGGTTTTTTTGCTATTGCCAGAGTATTTCACATGCATTAAATCAGGGAAATACATTATTTCTGTCACTTTAGGCCAGATATTTTGAAACAAGTCACAAGTTGCTAATCCTTTAGCAAACTCAGACAGCAGTCTGACATAGCTCCAGATTTTAAATGTGTTTTCAGATTGGAGCCCAATGTGTCTTAATCATTTAACTGTGGAATAAAATGCATAGACCTGAAAAATGCATCTGAATTTTTAGGGAGGATTTAATGTCTGTAATATTTTATACATTCTTATCCCATAGGATGGATTGATCTTTTCAGTATGTCACTGGATAGTAAAGAGGATTGAAAACAGATCCTCAGAAGAAATACTACCTCCCAAATAATCTTAATTATGTCAAATAGCAGAGACCTGACTATTTCAACCATTTCTTTGAGGTTTCTATTCCTAATATTGTATCCTCATTTGGCTTGGAAAATAAAGTTGAGTGAATGTGGAAGGTGCAATTTTAAAAATTAGTAATTTTCTGACAACAAGCACAACAATTTTTTACCAGTGCTTAGATCTTTTTGAAAATTAGTCTTTGGATTTTTTAAACTAGATATTACATCATGAAATGAAAAGTTCTTTCACTGTTGGAGCATGTTTGTGTTACTTACCCATCTACCTGCATGCTTATGTTATGTTGACTTAATATGTTGACATATTAATATTATTAGAAGTATTTGGAGCACAGATTCTTTTATATAAACTCCATGATATTGATTCATTTTCTATTGGTTTTAGATTTTTCATTTCTTGAATGAGTTAGTTGGATTTATATAAACTAGGCACCTACCTAATATTTGGGACTATGGTTATCAGATACTGCTAATATACATTTTTCTTAGCACCAAAATTTAGTCTGCTTAAATACAAAAGGCTGTATGACACAAGGCATCTTTTCAAACCTGACCCAGTATGCTATTTTCTGTTGTTATTGAAAGATGAAGTATTTTACTGTATATCTCTTTTACCACGTGCCTTCTTGATGAGGCAAGTGATTAAGATAGGTCATGGAGTTGAGAGTTCATTTTGGAGACTTATATTTGAATTATATTTTCTGCTGATTTACAGACATGTTCTGTGGTTTTTCAGATTTTTTTTTTTTAATGAAGAAGTCAAGGTTCATCCTTCCTAAAAGAAGCCTCTGCGTAGTGTATTCAGTATGTCTTTCTAAGTCAAAATAAAAATGTAAGGATAAGTGAGTATACAAGAAAGAAGAAAAGAAATGAAAAAATGTTTTAAGAATATACAGAGTGAAAGAATATTTGCAAAAAAGTGTCATGTGAATTTATACTAAAAACATTATGGTACAAAAGAGAATGGAAATCAAAATGAGGTTTATTCTGTGCATTGCACTTCACTTTCTATTGTGGTCACAAAATTTCTCTGGATTCACTCAGTATTCAATTTTTCACATGAGAAAAAAACTCCAGTTACACCAGTGAAATACTCTACAAATCTTATATTTGATTAATTTAGAAATAAGTTCTTTGGTTCCTCATATTAGGCTGTGTGAGTGCGCATGCGTACATATGGATGTGCAAAATGTCAGTCTTTAAAGGTGGAATGTTAAGATTAAACCAGACTTAAAAGCTATTTGAATAAATGGAAAAGTACATATGGGCAACAAATGTTGTCTTTGTTTAGAAACAGTACACCTACTATGTTAATTTTTTTTTTTTTTCTACTGAATAAAGTCTGTTACTGTCTGGAGATTTCATAAATTACATTCATTTCCATGGCACTAAAGAGTGTTGATAAAGCTGCAACTGTATCCAACGGTGTACCTAACTTGGTGAAGTTTTTAAATCACAGTTTTTCCCATGAGTTACCTTATTGTTTTGTTGCTTTAGTTTTAAGATAGTATTAAAAAAAATTTCACATGGAACCGGTGAATCCAAGAACAATATCTCCTATTTTGTGGCAAGGATCTCAGCATCATTCTCATAAAGAGCAACAGACTTCAATGGAAGTGCTCTATGAGAGGATGTAACCCTGCAAGTGACAATTAACCTCACAGTTTTTGTATAGATGTTTGAAGAAAACTTCTGAATATGCTGTCTTCAGAGTAGAGAGGTGAACATCCCCTTGGCAGCCCTCTCCCCCCCATACCCTCTCCATTTGCAGCTCTCCCTCTTGCCCTAAGGTTCAGTCCCCAACTCTGACAACCCTTGTTAAAAGCCCACTTTACCAGGTCACTGTCAGCCAGTCCTTTGAGATGTCTTTTCTTTGTATAGTCAGTGTGTCCCAGTGTGTCCCATCCCTTCCCTACAGTCTTCTTCCTCAAACAAGGCACTACGATCAAATAAGGTGAATCTTCGATGTTTACACTCCCTCTTTTGATGCTTTAGGAATTACTTGAACAGAAAGAAGAGTGCATCATATGATGCTAGCACCATATGACTTTATTAAGGTTTTTAAAAGAATGTTTCTCACAGTTTCGCACAAGCAATGCATCTCTATTTTACACTTTCCCATTCAATGCACTTTGCATATGAACCTTCTTATCATAGTTCTCTTTAAAAAAGTCTCAAATATATGACCCCTAGTAAACGAAATGCAACAAACAGCTCTTGCATGTAATGTCATTCTTACTTTAAGATTGAATAACTATGAGATCATTAATGCTAAGAATGAATTTTGTTCAGTAGGTTACAGTAATAGTGAGAGTATAGCCAGTGTTAAAAACTATATTCACAAAAATCTGTACAGTCTCTCTCCACAATACTCTAAATATTATTTACTATCCTGCAATATAACTAACATGATCTTCTTGAAAAAAAAATCCTAAACAACCTTCCCCTCAAAAACACCAGAACAACAACAAAAAAATAGCAGTCACAAAAAGGCACAGGTCTCCTGGAGAGCAGATCTTGTCTGTACTGTTGGGGCACATGCATACACAATTAAGTATGTAATTAAAGATTCTGAAATGGTTTAAATTTCCTTCTAAGAAATGTCAGTATGATATGTTTTACTTTTTTGTTACCTGAAAATAATAAAAATTGAAAGAAAAATCCCCTTACAGAAAATCAAATTATTTTTTCTCATAAAAATAATATTGTAGGAAAACCCAACCAAAGCTTCTATATTTTTAAATCCCTGGTTTAGCAAAAAGATACAGCCATTGTATTAACATTGAGAACAGGCTTAGGTACTTTGCTGAATAGGAATGGAAGTAAGCATATGTTTTAAATTAATCACATGCATAAATGCTGTCTTAAACCAAAGAAAAGCAGCACTTGGCATCAGAGAAAGCAATTTTCTGCAACAAAAGTTAAATGCAGTCTTTAAATTTTAATGACTCTGATTGACCTTTTGTTTCATTATTATTTATAGCATACATTATTCTTCATTGTCTAAAATTATCAATTCATTTCAAGTTAATGGCAAAATGCTTGATGCCCTTGGAAATATCTTCTATTTCTTTCTAAACAAATTATTATTTTAATAATAATTGAAAGTGTATTACACTTCCTGAGTCATAGATGTCATAAATCAACCACAGAACCCCATTTCTTTTCCCATACCGCATGCAGAAATTTGTAATTCGCCTCCCAGCCCTCCGTATGTGTTTCAGCATAATTTTTACCCTAACCACTGAAAAATGCCCATAAAATAAATTGCAATGTTGAATTGCTATGTTGAATAATCTGTGAGGAAACCGTCAGTTTTCTTCTGACATTTCTCAAGGGATTCCAATGTCACAAATAGTGAGGGTTAGAATTATGGTATTAGCCTTCAAAGCTGATTATTAATGTGTAATGCTTATTTCATCCAAACTGGCATCCCATGGAAACTGACACATCTAACACTTGATCTTCAGTTACTTGCCCCAGTGATGGGAATAACTTATTGCAGCCATGGAATATTTGGTATGCTGTCCTAAAAGGTGAACGTGGAAAATCTTTCTTGGAGGAGTCATTGCTTACGTTTTCAGTGACATTTCAGAGTTACAAGCATCTGCAAGCATTTATGAGATACTCACCCTGCTTTATATCAAAACTGGTGAGATCCACTTAAAAACTTCTCCAAGTTGCACTGAAATCCAAATTTTTGTCTACCTTCAGTGTTAGCATTAGATTATATATTTAAACTACAATCCTTATTCAGAAATTCCAGATGTTAAAATGTAGATAATGAAAGGATATGATGCATACTGCTTAACATTTTCATTCCATAGTCATATAGTCAGCTGTTTTAAACACATTCATGTCATGAATGTTAAAAGAGATGGGTTTATCTTTACCACTGATTTCATTCTGATTCTCAGGGGAATGGTTAACTACACTAGTAGCTTTTTCATTGTGATACTATAATTTGGTGTACAGTGGCACAAAATCCTTCCACATCATCTGGAAGACTCCCATACTGGCCAAGTCCCCCCTGGTCTGAATATCAGTGGCATTTTACTAGAGGAAGATCTGAATATGAAGTGTGGTTTATGATGCCCTGGTGGGATCATGTCTTGTCTTACAGCACAAAAAATCTCAGTTTCTGTTCCCTATGTAGGATGAAATATGAGCCATACACTATAAACCATGAAATATGGATAAGACAACTTCTTCAAGTATTGTTTTGAAATAACTTTGTTTTCACACCTGATCACTTTACCTGAATATGTCTTTTCTGAGATTAGTTTTAGGTTTATTACTTCTTCCTTTCATAGACAGGTCCATTTCTATTTTACTGTGAGGAAAGGTGAACAGAAAGCATTGACTAGAAAATCTATTGAATTTTAACTTTCAGTTTATTTCTCCACTTACTTCTACATCTTTCTCTAAAAACTGGGGTTTTTTTTCTTTATTGAACTGATTAATTGACAAATAGTTTAGTTGAGATCCCAGAAGAGAAACTTTTTCATTAGTAACTTGAATACCTGATTAGAGAATAAATAACGTCAGTCAGTCAGATTGTTTTTAGAAATATTTCTTTTACATCTTATTTTGTGACATTTATGACTCCCTAGTCCTTTTGTGCAGCTTCAGGTTTTTCTTTCCCTTCCTGAGTTCACCTTACTGGTTTTTTTAATACTGTTAACCCAAAATGTTATGGTATTTAGTTTTGAAAAATACCTGGTATGTGATGTTTGAAAAGTATGGAATGGGGCCGAGATGTCCACGTAGAGAAATATTTCTTCATTGTTTGACATTTACCCAACAGCAGAGGGGGAATAGTTATTACTGATGTGCAACTGAAGCTGATAGAGCAGAAAATAACATTCCTGCGTCAGCAGTCTCTACCCAGCATGATTATTTTCTGCTACATCAGCTTTAACATCAGGCACTAATGTGTCAGGGTTAGGCCAACACAGGAGCTTCTGGAGAGGTGAGATTCTGAACACCTTTTTACCTCATGAGTTTTAGGACTGTTACTTTAATTTTGTATGGTCTTTGCTTGATACTTTTATTTTGGGGTGGATTTTACACTTCAAGTAGACATGAAACAGATGTCTTATTTTCCAGAACTGCATGCTGCGTTACATCCCATTTTTATAGACACACTCTAGCTAATAGGAATCTTACTTTTTGATCGGAAGTTGCAGCAAAATGGCATGTATTATTCAGACAGATGGGAATGGAATATAGGTACATAAACTTGGCTGATCTGAGGATTAAGGAATGAATACTGATTTGAAGGGGAGGGGCTTGTGACAAAATCAAGATTAACTGTTTTAAACAAAATGCATAGAAATATTCAATTGTCCATCAATGAGTGGGAGCTAACAGCTCTACAACTTTCCCACTTTTCTTCTATCTTTTTTCTTTCTGTCCTTTTTGTAAATTATTATTATCTCTACCAGTTTTCTGTCCCATGCAATGATCTGTATCTCTTCTGCTTCTTTGCTCCTTGTCTTTTTGGTTTTTTTCAGGAGAACATAACTGTCATGAGTAGAGCTACCTGAAGAGAACATTAGTTTTACCTTGGGGGCAATTGCACTTGTTTGGGAAGAGAGAGATTTGTAGGTTGTAGGGTGACATGGGTAGACATAGATGAGTGATCTGAAGGAGACCAGGGAACACAGCATTGCAGAGAGTGAACACATAATCAGGGTTTCATATCTCTCAAAAGCAAAACTTTCTAGGGACTGAGCTGCATATGCTAGAACCCTGCAAAATTACATGAATGTAAACAACAACAGAAAAAAGAACCTGCTATAATGATATTAATCATAGAATCATAGAATCATTTAAGTTGGAAAGGGCCTTTAAGATCATCAAGTCCAACCGTAGACATAGCATGGCCAAGTCCACCACTAAACCATGTCCCTAAGCACCATGTCTACAGAAAGGACTACATATAGTTAAATAAGGACTACCAGGACACTATTTTGTCCAGTCTAGGTATATTAAGCTTTTTTCTGCGTGAATACTGTTATTCTAATAAATACCTGAAAAGTCAGATCTAATAAAATCTGATTTTTATGGTTAAAAAACCTCTTGGACCTCTTTGAGGATGATTGCTCTAAGAGAGAGATCCAGGGAGATCCTCCTCAAAATTCTGGGGGATTTAGGGTCCTGTCACATGAAATTTTATGCCTCACAAGACATTTGCCTTAGTTTATTAGCAATGTGAGCCTGAGAATAGTTTACTGAACAGGTAGGTTGCATTTATCCAATATGTTGATATAATCTGCATTTCAGTAGACTTTTGAGTAAAACTGTTACTCAGAACTGGAACTACTAGACTATTGAAGTGTTTATTAGTCACATACTTGATGTCTAGGTGGCATATTTTTTATGAAGCTTTCATAGCTTTCTCTCTATTTGCCCTTTTATTCTCCCCCATCCCTGTGTTTTGTAGTATGTTTTTTTGTTAATATATAAATTTTTTAAATATTGTGCTCTTACCTGGTATTTTAATCAAACATTAATGGGCTTTTTTGAGAAAGCTGGGACAAATGTAGCACTGCAAATGAAAAATTAAATTGTACAAATTAAACTAATTTGCCAATATTCTGTTAAATCCACTGCAGAAATGAAATCTGTTCTGAAAATCATAATTGAGGATTCATTACTAAATATACTTTTATGAAGAAGATATATAAACATCTCAAAGCTACCAAGAGTAGATAACACAGCATGATATATTTAACAGCTACTGGAAAAAAATGTTTAAAGAGGGAAAACACATTCCATGGCTAGATATCTACTTAATGTTTAGATAATGTGGAGGAAAGATAGAGGAATCTTCACTCTCTACTCCCACAGAAATTAAATAAGTGCAATTTTAGTGCATATTTTACTGATTTTTTGGGGGCAGTGCACACACAAAGGTGATTTGTAGAAACCCAGAGAATTTTTAGCAGTACATCAGTGAGCAACCATAATTGTGTTTTCTCCCTAATGAAGTCAATCCATTACAAAGGTATAACAAAGTTAAAGCTCATTTCTGAGGACTCTTTTTCTTTGCCTGTAGGCTTTACGCTGTTTTCTGTGATTTTTTTTTAAAGGATCATCTGTTTCAACTGGAATCGAACAAATTTGAGAGAGGACGAGGCAGGTGCCCTTTTGACCCCAGTTCTTCCTTCACCTCCATCTTAATTGGTAATGATCTTTGTATCACAAGCTTCACGGTCCTGTCAATGTGTCATTCTGAGTCTCTTTCTTCAGCACACCAAAGTGTTGTCAGTCTTCCATTGCAAACTTCCACATGTCAGACTTAATCCTCATGGTGCTGCCCACATTAATATTACATCCTAGGCAGCATTAACTCCAACAAGGGTGTCTCACTGAAGTGAGTAGATGTTATATGACACATGCCATCCTGAAGGGGTAATTACTTGTTGTGTAATTTTGGAAACAATAATATCCTACTTCCCTTCAAAGAAGCAGTATATCTAGCTGTCTTTTACACCGCTGAGACAAATACACAAAATTTACTATTTTTCGTCTACTGAGATAGACTCTGAGTAACAAGCATGTTGTAAAAATGTGAATTTATATCAAACATTTAGTGTTTATATAAACTACAGCTTCTGAGATCAAAATAGATTTTTTTTAATGCTGCCTTCTAAAACAACTATCCAAAACCAGTGGTTCTCTGTTTGGAGAGTTGATCTTATACTCAACAGTTATAAAATAGAATTAACTCTTAAGTCCTGCAGTCCCAGAAAGCTGTGCTGAGATAGTGCTCATCTGTGCCTTGCTGGTAAGTATAGGGCTGGGACCTTTGAAGTTGTAGTGTATGAAACCACATGATTTTTCCTCTGTAATGTTTTCCTGAAAACATTTTGTCAGATCAAGCAAACATGGTCCTGGCAATATTATAGTATATTGACTAAAAGTAGACTGGAACAGCAGGTAAAGGGTGAAAGCTAGATGCACTTAGGGAGTAACACAGTCATTTCTGGTTTTAGAAAATATAAATAAGATGAAAACTGAGCATTCAAAAGGAATAGTCACTCAAAGAAAGAGCTAGAAAAAAGAGACTAAAGATCAAATAAATTTTCAAGTTTTCAGGGATAAAAAAGTTTGAGGATTTTAGCACCCTTTGATAGTTACATTTGACTTCATATCTTAAAATCAGATAGCTAAAGTCTCTGATTATCAGCTACAAAGATATAGCTCATCCATGGTTATGAGGAAGTATTGGTCATGAGTGACATGTATTTTTACATGCTAGGTTTATTTGTTCCTTTACATTAACAAATTACTTACAGGAAGAATGTTCACCTGTAATTCCAAATGTTTCAAATTGCAGCAATTCATCAAAATATTGTTCACTCCTATTAAAAAAAAATTACAGCTCAAATTCTTAAGAGTTAGTGGGTTAAGAAGTCATGAAAGAATCAGAAAAAACTGCTGTATTTTTACTGACCTTCCAAAATCCATGAAGCACAGATTGTTACGCTTTTCTGCCACCCTTATTTCTAAATTGGTTCTACAGTTTCTAACAAATTCCAGTCTTAGCTCAGCCTGGGAACAAAGACTTATCCCATGGAATTTGCTGTAGGCCTGAAACCTCATGGTCTAATCTTGAAGTCTTTCTCAACCTTTCCTCAGACAGAACTAAGTAAATAAATTAACCTGATCATGTTCCTACTGTGAGATCAATGTGAATTTTATTTGCTTAAATGGAAGCCAGATTGCTCCACTGAGCATTTCAAGACTAATGGTAAGTCCCTGTGTTTCTGGCCTATTCTTTAGTTTGCCTGGATTATGGGAGGTCCTATGGATCCTCACAGTTTTATCTGAAAGACAAATCCATTAAATAAGCCCTACCCTGATAAATGTTGATCAGAGTCTTGGACATCCACTGACAAAGACTTACATAGTCAGTCTTACAAAGCTCACAATTTTGTAATATGGCAAGATTAACATGAGAAAATAATAAATTTTTATCAGATCACTGACACAACACCAAAAATAGACAAATTTTCACCCCTTCATCGAAACTAATATGACGTGAGAAAGATATTTAGAAGCTGTTTTTCTAGGCCTCCATTGAGAATTCTGTAATTTCAGGCAATCATAGAATGATATTTTAAAAGCATGACAAAATTCTTCAGAGTTTATTGTTTTATTTGTGCTTTTATATTTTTTATACTATTGGAATTAAACACTTCCAACACTTAGGAAAAATATCCTAAAGAAGTTTTTATTTCCATGTATTCTACTATATTCTACTACCTTCTACTAACCAGAGACACACAGATTACAAAATAAACAGAATTAATGCTGCTCCTTAGACTACAAAGTGTTTATCCTTTATCTCTGTAGGTATCCATTTGAAAAGTGTAGAAGACATAAATGCAAACATGGTGAATATTAAAGGATCTTTTAATTGACATTTGAAAATGAGACTGAGACATTTAATGCCAAGTGCACTCCGAAGGAAGGGATGCTCCTTCATTCAACAACACCCTGATTCTAGCTCATGGTGGCCATGATCCCATGACAGGAGATGACAACTACACCATGCACTCTCCAGGGCTAGTCTTCCAGTCTTTCCTCCAATGATTGGAGGTTCCCGTCTTCATGCACTCCAATTTTCTTAGAAAGTGAAATCCACTCCTGGTATGGAGTCAGCATGGCCTTGGAGACTGCACCCCAGAGTTGCCTCCGCTCTCCCATTTAGGTTCAGCTAATGTCCATGTCCTTGAAAAGGTTTTAGGCAAACCTGTAAACAAAGGCTTTAACATCCCAGAATCCTCTTCTTCCTAACTTAACAATTCAAAACGTGCTTCCACCTCTGCAACTCACATTAACACAGCAACCTACACCAGCGTGCCTATTGACTAACAGTGAGGATTAGACTAACAAGGAAACTTTGTATACCTCTGACAGAAGTTTAAAAGCTTTTAAAATCTTGGTCTTGAAAGATCATTTGTGCCATCACTAATTAGAACCAGATTTAGCTAGATTAATTTGGGAAGAAAGAGAATCTCTTGTTCTGTATCTCTTCATGTATTTCAACACATCAGTTCAAACACCCACTTCAACAAAATGATAGTTCGTGACTTGGCTTTAAAACTGAATATCCGTGTTGTCATAAGTTTTATTACAGGTTATCTGACCCAGCGGTAAAGCAGCTCGTGATGAATTCCTCAATTTATGAACAATTAACTTTTAGCAATTTATTGTTCGCATCAGGAAACAGAATAAATGTTGGATGGCAGACAGGCTGAATAAAATGTGTATGTTTAGATAAACAGCATATAAAACTTTTGGACTTCTATTTCTAATGAACTCTCCCATCTGCTTTCAATAGCCAAAACTTTTTGATATCAGATCATGCACACTGATTAACTTAGACCACACTAGCTCTTGAAAGCTGAGAAATTAGTCTATGTCTATGTCTTGCTACCTGCAATATATCACAAGCAAGTGGTGAAAAACCTAAAGTACATTTGAATATGGTCTTCTATCCAGAGAATCCATTCTGATAATATTTTCTGGTTTTACAGTTTTAAAACAGTTTCAAGTTTTTTTATCTTTTCTTTTACTCTAGACAACTAAATTAAATACATTTTCTCTCAAAACATAGGACACAATACTTGAGTGACAGACAGAAAATACAAATATACAGAGGACGTTTACCAGCTAAGCAATAGCTAATTTCTTTTGAATTTATTTTTTTCTTACTGTGAAAAGTATCACTTGCTAAAAATGTGAATTGGTATTCTGATTTTAGTTGTCATGTGAGGAATAACTGGCTGATAGTCAAAGAAATCAATGAAAAGTGCTGCTTATGTTCTACTCATCACATTCCACTCCTTTATTCGTAACAGAGCTAGTCCACTTTGCAGAAAGTGATATAATGGGGATTTTACAGAAAAAGGACTATTGATGAATGATAGCTTATGTTTGCATTACCTTCCAGTTTAAAGCAGGTACACAAAACATGCCGATAACAAACAGAGGAAACAAAGCAGCATATTTATAGAAATCCCTTTTATGTATTAAGTTCTTTAAATCATGTGCTTCAATCTGTTTTACTGTAAGGGTTATCATCTAGGAATTCTTGGTTTTAGAAGAAAAAGGTTGTATTTGGTTTCGTTAATATTTTGCTCTGAGAAAAACACAAAAATTAAAGGTATCTTTTAAGTGGTCCCAATTGAACTTTGATGTATTTACTTGAAAAGAATGCTAGCTAAAAAGTATGCATGTATTACTTGAGCTAAAACTATTTTTTGAGGTCCATGGGATTTTTTTTGTTTGTTTAAATAAGGAAAGAAGAAAGTTTCTATTCTTGTTTTTGCAAGATTAACCAGGATGTGTTAAAACTTAAATTTTAGCAATTAATTTGTCAAATACATGTGAAGTTGAGGTTAAACTGGAAGAGGGGAGGATTGGTGAAGGTCTGTGAAATTGCTTGGTTGATTTTCACTGGAAGATACTGGTTTATCAGTGTGATGTGCAGCAGTATAAAACCCTGCAACCAAGACAGGAGTGAGTTGATATGTAGTAGCAGATTTTTGACAGAGGAGAAAAGAGTAAAAATCTTACCAGGATTTTTCAAACCTCAACCTCAGGTTGTCTCTAAATCTACAATTAGTCAGCACCTGTAAAAACCTAGCAGCATTCAAAATTTGTAACAAGGATTAAAGGATGTACAAAAGACTATGGAAGAGGAAACAAGAAGATCCTCTTAATGTCAAAAGTGCAAAAGATCTCAGAATTATGTTGAATGTTTTTGTGCTGAGCTCTTTGCTGGTTCCACTCTTCAGTATTGTCTCATAGCTTTTCTTAGGTGAGGTGACCTGTCTTCTCACACTTGATACTTGTCTTATGTTTAGTTTAGTAACACTTCAGGGTAAAAAATCAGATTTAATTTCTGTATCTGTACAATATCTTTCATGGAACAATATCCACCCAAGGCTGGAATTTCCATTTTCTTCCCCCAGGATCTCACAGATAAAATCAGTGATAACTTCCTCAGTATATGGTAGAATGACATACTGGCGGGTTAGTTATGTATCCTAACATTTTATACCTATGTCAAACAGAAGGAATAGGCTTCATGTCCAAACTTCTGAACATCTGGACTTATAAATGTCAATCCTGATCACTAGCAATATGTGACAAATCATTTACTCTGCACTGATGTATTTTCAAAGGTTCACTATGGTGTGGAAAGGATAAAAGCAGCATATTTTCTCTTACACATCACCATAATCCAAAAAAACCAAAACAATAGCCAGTCTGAGATATTTTTCCAATTGAATTCTTAAAGGGGGATTTATGGCTAATGTAACTTATTAATTATTATTGTAAAGGTTGATTGGAACATTATTCAGACACTGGCAAATTCTGTTGTTTAAGCTGCCCTGTGTTGTTTGAAAAATAAAGCTCTCTATTAGTTTTAGGTAACCTTAACTTCTACTGATGCTATAATTTATACTCACTTTTCATTTCACTTGCCAATATTTTACACTAAATCATGAACATGTATTTTACAAGGCAATATCCATTCTTTATACGGTGAAGCCTAAGGCAAAACTACACTCAGCTCTGAATCAACCCCAGCTGCCAATCTATAAACTTTTCAGAATAATTTTTCAGACTTATGGTACCATTCAATTCACATATATCTCTTACGAGAAACAAAAGTCACACTTTCAGGGAGACCAACAAGCAAAATTCTTGGTTTTGCTATAATCCTTTATAAATGCTAGCAAATATTATTTGAATGGATCAGTCATGTTTATTTTGATTAGGGGGTAGGAAGCCATGTCACCGAAACCTCCACTCAGATTAGCCATGAACTGGAAAGAATTTATTTCCCTCTTGTGCAGTTTAATTCCTGATGTGTTATTTTCTAATATAAGGATGCCACCTAGTGACAATAACTGCTTCTTAAATTGGACCTAAAACATTTCTAATTTCTAAATCCATAAGGATATGAAATATGTTACTCTTAATGCTTGGACAGTTAAGGGGAATTGATCAATACATAACTAAAAGGTAGAATTATTGCTGTTATTTCACTAAGGTGAAATATATCTGATATCACAATTTTAGATGGGTCAGATAGATAGAGACAGACTGGATTTTTGAACATATGTATGATCCACTTGTACCCAGCTACATATAGATTTTCAACAATTATTAGCAATCAGCATATTATTTCTAATATTTTCCTATGTTTGCTTAATTTGTAAATGTCACCTAAATCTTTTGAAAATGGAACCTAATTTCTGTTCCCATAAATTTTTCAGGAAATATTTGTCACTAGTTGTGCAGGATGGATGAGATCTCAGGTCCTGTCCCTTCTCTGGTGAATATTCTAAGGATATGAAAACAAGTTATTGCAGGACCAGAGAAAAATAGGATCTTTTTCTCTGTCCACTGAACACCTAAGCCCCTCAGCCAGCAAATTACACCCAAACTGTAGTTATTTCAGGTAAAGTGGAACAGCTCCAGTAGGCTGACTGGGAGACCCCCTGAGCCTAACAAAACTTGTGTTTATTTATAGAAATCACTTCTAAGGTAGCAGGTATTGCTTCTTATCTCTCCAGCTGGGGAGAGAACTGCATCCAGCCCTCCAGTATTTTCAGTATGTGCTTCGCTAATGAATCTTTTTTTCAGTCATGTTTTGCACAGAGCCAAATCTGATAACTATGCATAGGAAACACTCCCCTGTTTGAGGTCCAATTTGTGGATTCAGGTATGGTTTAGCCTAGATCTGTATCCATGCAGTCTAGCCCAAATCAGTGGTTTGGTGCAGCTATCACTATTGTTTTCCTTAGCACTGTATTCTCTGAAACCTGCTGCTGCATTTTTATCCCATTTTCTGGCTCCTGTTATTTC
Organism: Cariama cristata; assembly: GCF_000690535.1. Taxonomy (NCBI): domain Eukaryota; kingdom Metazoa; phylum Chordata; class Aves; order Cariamiformes; family Cariamidae; genus Cariama; species Cariama cristata. The sequence goes on from NW_009596602.1 coordinate 34,134, forward strand.
TAGCTCCTCATAAACCCAACATGTCCCTTCCAGTTCTGGGACTAAGCAATTTGTTGCTTCTCATTAGCAAGACCAGGGCACATCTGGAAGTGCTCAGAAGCAAACCACTGGTCAGAGTCTTTGCACTGGTGAAAATTGGGGTGCTGACAAAGGATAGGTGTTTCTAGGGCCAGGCACTAACTGAATGACAGTGAGAGCTTTGAACTTAAGTGCCTGATGTGGCAGATGTTATTGTGGCAGATGTGGTTAGATGTTAATTTAATGCCTTCATGTTTTGTGCGTGAATCTATCCCAAAGTCATTAAGTTAGTTTTGAAAATGAGGCCAAGCCCATGAATGAAATTTAAAATTCTTGTTCTCATGCTGTTTCAACTGTAAGTGTTGCAATGCTAGTAGGAACAATGTCCGTATGCTCTTTAGACTATATGTAACTTACTGACTCGCCTTCTTAGCTGAATTTGAGCAAATACTAATAAGACATGTTTATAATGCAGTTTCTGTCATATGCAATTAAATTAGTAAGTACAGCATTAATAAACAGTTTTGGTTTGGTTTTGTTTTTTAATGTGTGGTGTGCAGGTGGTGAACTTTTTACCGGTCTCTACAGTGACTACTGGGGAAGAGACGCTGCTTTATTTCGCACCATGAATCGCATGGCTCATCTCCGAACTGAGCCTGATAGTGAGCGCTTCTTGAAAGGTATGGGAAGGAGAAGAAGGAAGAACCAGAGATGTTTCGGATGACTAGACAATTTTTGTTTAACTAGAAATTAAAAAGATATTTTTCATGCATATGTATACCCACTTGAGGATGAATTTGTTTAAACTATCTTTTTTCCTTGAAATCTTTCATGAACCCCCTGCCAGGATGAACAAATTGAAATCTTTACTTTGATTACATATTGAATTTAACAAGTGGGAGTTTTAAATTCTTACTTTCTCACTTTTAAAATTGTTTTTGACTTATACTCTGAATATTCTATACTATTTAATGATATGCCAGATCTAATTAAAATAATATTTTAAACTTCTCTATTTAATTAATGGGAGCTTCTAATTAGAACACAGTATTCTTTTATCTAGATGAGATCATTTTGTCTTTATGTTGCAATAAAACAATTCAATCTTTGCCAAGTTGTGTAGTAAAGAGATCTTATGCAATAGTGCAAAATAAAGAACATATAATGATCATACAGTCAGATTATATAAAAAGTTAAAGCAGGTAACTTTAAAGAAGAAAATTTAAATATTCCATGAGAAAAATTATGAGAAAAATCATGTGCTGGGAAATTTAGAAATTGTTTCATACTCTTCAATGAGTAATGTAACTGAATTTCGAAGTGTAGAAATTTCTGTGAAATGGAGAATCTGAATCTTGATTTGTTTTGCACCAAAAGTATTGCAATATTTCTTTATAATAGTGACATAATTACTGCTAATGTTTGGCAGATAGTTAATCATTGCCTTTTATGGTGATTCGTATGGTGAACATCATCTTTTCAGTGAAAGGACATAGAAGTTTTTCTCTCAATTTTCTCCTGAATCAGAAGAGAGAAAATAGTTCTGCTATACACTTCTTCCTACATGAATCTGACCTAAGACTTGAATTAAAGACATTTATAAAAAAAAAAATTTAGAACATTCTTACATCTGCTTTCTGTCCAATACTTAAAGGCTTGCTGAACTGAATGTTTAGACTGGCTATATATGGATCTCAGCATTCAGGTGGATGTTCACAATATGCAAGTGAAGTTTCTCTTTTCTCTCTGGAAGATTTAATTATTTTAAATTTAGAATTCTCTGAATTATGGCCTCAAACACTGCTTTTCATTTTGTCTATACTTGAAATTTAAATTTGCAGAAAAATAATATTTTTAAATGTATACTAAAAACACTTCAGAAAATTAAGTGCTGTATCAATGTCTTAAAATGCAATGACTGTTTTCATAAAGAACAAGAAGTTACAAAATATTTACATTACCCACTGCTTCTTAAGAAATCATACTAATTGTATGAATGACATTCTCATTTAAACAACTTGTAAAAACTTTGCTATAGTTCAGTAAATCATTCTCAGCTTTGCTTGGTGTGAGGTTAAAAGATTTACAGGTATGGACTGAAGTCTGAACTTAGGTTTCAACTTTGCAACTCAATGTCAAAACAGGAGAAATTTAGAAGATTTTCATTTCATGACGAAGATACACAATGCATCTTCTATCTAGGAAGATATATGTTCATAGAACATCTATTAACTGAACTACCAGAGCTTTTTCTTTATCTAAAAGTCTGTTTGTCCAAAGTTGACATTCCTACACCTGGTTTGTATGGGATCAGAAATTGTTATGCGAATATTAGTGCCAGGTTTTAGCCTAGTCCAAATTAAAATACATAAACCACAGAGAATGGGCCTGGAAAAAAGTCTTTTTCTCACACATACAAAGGAATATTGATTTGTGAATATGAGCTATAAAAATAATTTGGCATTAATGTAGTCCACATGTTCTATAGACAATCCCCTACAAAATTTTTTTGGGTCTTATTTTATAACCCTGTTCCCCTTAGATAGCTCTTTGACTGGCAGATGCCTGATTCTTTACTTTTTTCTTTGCTACCAGCTGATTTTAAGGATTGAGAAAATAAGAGAATGTTTTAACAAACTTGAATTCAATTTATTTTTGTTTTCTTTTAAAGAACCAAAATTTGTTGGCTCATATATGATTCCTGACAATGAAGACCATGATGACAACAAAGTATATTTCTTCTTTACTGAAAAAGCATTAGAGGCCGAGACAAGCACTCATGCCATATATACCAGAGTGGGACGTGTATGTGCGGTAAGATCCTTTTTCTGATTCCCCAGCTAAATGAAAAAAAAGCATGCTCCTTTCTTTGGTCCTTCTCCCCCAGGCAAATATGGCATCTGTTAATGTATGTGAGAGTAAGTTATAGGTCTGAACGAAAACTCTACATCTAAACAGCCTCAAGCATTAGAAAATTCAAAAGCTATCCAAAATCTGGGCTTGAAGCCGAACTTTGCTGAGAGGAGGGCAAAGTTCAGAAATCTTGTTATTCAACTCCATCTCTCTTTGTGCTGATATGTGGTAACAGTAATAGCATTTGACCACAGGACTCTCTTACCATCCATATTCTGAATTCAGATCAAGGCTCCATCGCCTGGCTGTAGGTCCAGGGCCTCTTGCAGCTTTCACAGCTGACATAAATTGATGTCCCCTCACATTCCTGGTGGCAGGATCAGCTCAGCCACCAGTCCTCTCTGACATTCCCTCTTGCCTTCCTATTCTGTCAACAAGGAGTAGACTTAACTCACCCGCATTTGTGCAGTCGGTGGCTGTCCTATCAGACAGATGGGTAGGACAAGAGCAATGGGCACAGAGTGAAACACATGGAATTCCACCTGAAAGTAAGAAAATATTTTTTTACTGCCAGGGTGGTTGAACACACAGGCTGCCCAGAGTCTCTATCCTTGGAGATAAAGGATATCTTTAAAAACCTGACTGGACACAGGCCTAAGCAATTTGCTCAGCAACTTGCTCAAAGCAACTTACTTTGAGCAGGGCAACTGGACTAGACAATCTCCAAAAGTCCCTGCCAATTTAAACTATTCTGTGATTCTGTAAATTTTAGAAACCTCTTTCTGATGCATGAACAATAGGAGGGGTGCAATGTCAACCATCTGCAGAGTGCTTTACAAATATTAGCCAATTAATGTTTCCGTTTCATCTCTCATTCCTTTTCTTCTCAACAATGACTAAGGAAAACTGTGCAGATAGGAAACTAGAACAAAGGATTGAATTTTTCAGCAAATTATTATTGCAGCCAGCCATAAAGTTTACCAGAAGGAGCAGAAAAGACACAGGGAAAGTCCTTGCTTCACTTCTCTGCATGATTATCTGTGTCCCCCTCAGGCTATGCCCCTGGTGTGTTGATCCCACCTCTTTTGGGCTCCCTGGCCCCACACACAGGAAGGAGATCTTGGACAGTTGCTGGAGAGAAGCACTGTTAACATATGATCTCCCAGATTAAGCTGCCCGTAACTGGTCCTCCTGAACAGTGAAGTTTGGGTGCATTCCTTTTCCATTAATTGAACTACAGTAAGGCTGATGAGAGGAGCCCTCCCATTCACATTAGGACTACATCTGCTTGATCAAAGGAAGAAATAAGTTGTTTATTTCTTAGCATCTGATTTTGTTTCTGAAAAAAATTAAATTCCACCTCCTAACTGTAGGGAATACATTCCTAAAACTATTGGGCAAAGAGTAAGATACAAGTTAAAAATCTTCTGTCATCTCAATGTATAGTATGTGTCACATATGCTCACCAGCATACTATTAAAATTTCGTAAGGAATACTAATATAATATATAAGTTAAAACATCTGAAGTATGCAAAGTACCGAATTGCAGCCTAAGACATTAAAGTTCACAAAACCAGTTTTCTTTCTGGATTCAAGCCTGCATCAAGATCTGAAGCAGAATTCTTTGACCTATGTACTGGTAGATGTCTGAATAGGTAATTTTAATAGTTCCCTCTAGTCTGAAATGTATCCACCTGAATGTCTTATCTCTAGCCATGGGTTAAACCAAAATCCTGCAGACCTTTCCCTTCCCCTTGTCCAAAACTCCAAATCCTTGACCATCTGGACATTAACTTCACATCCATGTGCTGTAATTGAAATTTGATTTAATGAATACAAAAAATAGCTACCTGGTGATTCAAGAACTGGCTTTTTTTCCCAATTTTTACATTTTCATCTGAGCTGTAACAGGTTTTGCAACACAGAGGCATCTAGTCTGTATATTTCTACTTTTCTGAGGAACACATCTCTCTGTTTTTGTAAGGTATCAGTGTGAAGCTGAGGAAATAAATTATTTTCAGTAGTTTAGAATGAAGTTGTGAGAGGAGTTTTACAAGCCTAATACAGTCTTCAACAGTCAGTTACACAGTCTACTTGAATATAAGGTTGTACCTTTAAGGATGCTACCCAAAGGTTACAGAATCTGATTACTGAGCAGTATTAAATGCCCCCTTTTCTTGACGGTCTGACAATCACAACACCAAGAAAAAGATGAGACAGCCATAGCAAAGCAGGAATTATTTAAAGTCATTGAGAAAGTGTTAGAACACCATATAGACACTTGTCTCAGACTCACCCCAGCTGTACCAGCTCTATAAATACATCCAGGGCTTCAGTTTCCATATGTGTTGATCTAACCTGTACTGAGGTCCTAAAGCAAAGCTGAACTTTGCTAACGTACTCAGTACATCCAGTTAACAAAAAATGAGAAATAAAAAAGCTTTACAACAGCTGTCTAGTTAAAACTATCCATGGATGTAGTACAGAATTAGAAGATTCTTATAAACCCACATATCTTAATGAGACCTGGACTTGATCAATGCAATCCTACTTGAACACTGACTCCAGAGAAACAATATTAGTAATAGACGTGTGGTTTGAAAATGCATGCTTTTGACATTAAAAGATACAATGAGCAGCTAATTCAGCAGAGATGTTTTTGCTTCTAGATTTAGTCATTCAGGTTACCATAAGCATTTGTTTCTTTCCACGCAGAATGATATGGGAGGCCAGCGAATGCTTGTGAATAAATGGAGCACTTTCCTCAAAACCAGGCTAGTTTGTTCTGTGCCTGGGAGAAATGGAATTGATACACATTTTGATGAATTAGGTAAATATCCTAGACTGCAATAAATCTAAAACCATCACACAAAATGTATTCTTTCATGATAACACATCTTACTGTCAAATATTGTACTTGTATTCATTAACAGGGAATGGTTGTTTGTGTTTTGTTTCCAATGCATATGAATTTCTATACATATGGAGCTGACTAAATCTGCATAAAATTAAATAACATATATGAGTAAAATAGGATCACACTTTCAACAAGCAATGAGTTTTCTCTTTTGGGGCTGAGGGAAGTATTTTGATACCAATAACATTGCATTTAAATTTTACAGAGGATGTGTTTTTGCTGCAAACTCGTGATAACAAAAATCCAGTGATATTTGGCCTCTTCAACACTACAAGGTAAGCAACTAGAAGAAATAATAGCAGCAATAGAGGAATGTTTGAACAGCCTATTGAAGAGAGAGAAGCTGCATCATAAATATCCCTTAGCAAATATATAATAAACAGTTTAATCCCTCTTCTATTCACAGTGGGCTTCCTTGTTAATGTAAGAACTGCTCTATGACACTCAGGGGCTTGAAGTCTCATTCAGTGATCCAGTCTATCATCTGGATCATAAATTAATTAAATATTTCTCTGCGTGAAAATTTCCTAGTGTCAAATTATATGCACTCCTGCATGCTTATAAGAGCAGCCTATCAGAACTATCTGTCTTCCTTCAAGAGCTCCCCTGTAATTCAAGTTTAAGTAGATAACAGCTTAAATTTCTACTAATTTCTTAGTGAAGCCTAAAACACTGGCTGTGGTGTTGCTGGTGGCCTCTTTTTCCACTGCAGCGTAGCTCAAGTGCAAACACACTGTACCTGTCTCTTGAAGATCCAACTGTTAGTTTAGGATGTAACTGGTAGAGAAGAGCAGCTGTGCTTTTGCCATTATTTCACTCTCCTGATTTTTTATTTTTTTTTTTTTTAATAAAGCAAGGCAGATGTGGTCCTCTAGGGACACAGGCACCTAGCATTTCCTACTGTCTCCCTGTGCCAGTAAAGAAAGGTGGGCACCTAATTAAAATTATGTGGATCCCCTTCACGAGTCTTCAGAGATAATTTCTTTGTAGAGAGCACTGATGTTTCTTTAAAAAATAATGAATATTTTATATGTATTGTTCTACATAGAATGATCTTGATGATCTAACTAATAACACCAACCAACATTCCCACTCAATATAAAAAGATTCCTGTTCATTTCAGTCAGCATTGGATGATTCCCATCTTTCCAAAGTAACAACAATAGAAAAAACCTCAGAAAAGAAAAATGGTTAACTGTTTAACTCACTAATCAAAGATATGTAAGACATTAGTTCAGTTTGCTGCTCTTCCTCTGTGTTTATAAACAAGTAATTTAGAGTTTGTGGTTACCATATTCAAATTTTGGGATAACAACATGGAGCTTCCTCAGAGAACTGTTGTAAATATAAACGCATTAAAGACTTTGTAAAGAACATTGGACACAGCAGTTACAAGAGAAGCAGATAGGAAATGATAAGTAGTTTTTTTCTCCCTGAATACTGTTGAAATGTGACATATTTTTAATTACAGAATAATACCAGTATTTTATGTACAGAATGCGCCATATTTCTTTAATAGTGTCTTTGAATTTTACTTCTTAGCAATATATTTAGAGGGTATGCTATATGTGTTTACCACATGGCAAGTGTCCGAGCAGCTTTCAATGGACCATATGCTCATAAAGAAGGACCTGAATACCACTGGGCTCTATACGAAGGAAAAGTACCTTATCCTAGACCTGGTTCAGTAAGTACAATCTATTTTCCATAACTTTGCTATGTAAATGAATTAAGGAAGAAAAGGCAGACTGCTGCTAAAGTACAAATCTTCCTGACTTCAGAGTCCAGGATATATTTATTTAAATATATACGTACCCTAGCATTTCTGGAAAAGTGTGGAATGGCTCATCAATAAGTTTAATCAAGTGCTAGAACCATACATTTCCCAAAGGAAAATAATGAAATTAAGTATATAAGGTTTTTCAAAATCCTGTGGGGACTTGAATTTAGCAATCTTGTGTTAAGGTCCTAAAGTCCCAAAGTTAGGACCTCAGGCAACAGCGGTAGAAAAGGGTATCTCTAGAAGATGGATCAGATGCTGCATTCAGAAGCAGTAAGTACATTACCTGGGAAGGAACCTCAGTTTCTATTGAGCCTAGAATAACTGTTCTTCTGAATTTGGCAGCTAACATATTTTTCACATCTGAACCTTGATAACTTTAATCTAATTGCCAAAGAAATAAATGAAAAATCACATTTATTTAAGTACATTGAGTGAACCATGAATTTTTTTTCTAATGGAACTTTCTGGAGAACAAATTGTCCCTGCTGAGTTGACTTGAGAAAATAAAGCCAGGATGACCTAGAAACATGTACCTATATTTACATTTAAAAAAATAAATTAAGATACATGCAATATTTTCCAAAATAAGTAAGATTATTACTGGGGAAAAAAAAAGCTTACACAAGGTAACTACCTTTCCTTCTATTGCCTGATGAAACCAGGGCATTTAACAAGTGTTAAAGGAATTAAAAAAAAAAAAAGAAGATCCCCTATTCCAAGCTCAGTTGGTTCTGGTTCCTTTTTTTCATCTCTTTTTCAAAAATGATCAAATTTCAGTATTTCTATAATTTAGGTCAGTGCATAGGTTAGAAATGAGACATAGATTTTAACAAAAGTAACTAATCAAAATAAACATGTTTGTAGATAAGGAGTAGTGCCATGGTCTAGTTGACATGGTAGTGTTAAGGCAAAGGTTGGACTCACTGATCCCTGAGGTCTCTTCCAACAAAACTGATCCTGTGATTCTGTGATTCTGTAAATCCTCTGTGACCTGAGGTCCTTTCTCAAGATTGGTTCTTTCTAGAAGCAATGGTCTAGCATCCTCACAATTCATTGGTTTGCTTTCAGACATCACAGAGTGAGATTTTAACCTGATCTGAGATCAGCTTCCTGCGCTTATTAACATTCTTGTTTGGTACCCTTTACAAAGAATATAGAAATATTAAACAATGTTGCAAAGAACCAAATTCAGCAAAGTCACTTGTGATTTTTGCTAATTTTCACACAGGTTTCTTTACAAACTTCTTTTTTTTTCAATGGACATTAAGTGAAGAAAAAAAACAAGACATATTTTGCAAATGCAATTAATGTGGCAACTATTGTAGCATACTCTGCAACTATACAGGTGCTGTCATGTAGAGAGTTGTTCTTGCCTGGCACTTAGATTTTTCATTTGGTAAACAGAAATTCTGGAGGAAATCACAAACTCATTACTTAGAGACAGCTAATTAATTTCTACAAGAAATTCCTAAGTTCTATGTTGATTATTCAAAGATATCACAAGTAATCTTAATCTCAAACCCTTTTCCTGTTTCCCTCTCTTTTTTAGGTCTTTCTGAAGTTTCTATCCCTGTAGTATCTTAGCCCGGGACTCTCACATCCCAGCTCAGGGGGTGAGGAGAGCGTTCACTGGCTGTCCTTGTGGCTTGAGGGTGCCCTTTGCATTGCAGGGGCCCATCAGCATCTCACAGAGAGGGCACAACCAGGGCCTTCCTCACCTTCCCCTTCCAGCTGCAAGTCAGGAGGAGCCCCACAGCAGTCAATGCCGGGCTTACCCTGAGAAGCATCACATCCAGGATTTCTTCTTTCAGCATTGTTTTTCCTTTGCTAACAGATTCAGTATTCTCTTTTATACTAAAAGCAATCATTTGCAGAAATAAACATCGCATACAATTCATTTATCACTGAATCGCAGGAACGAGAGGTGAAAAGGTCTATTAGCTTATCTAGTCCATGCCAGTACAGCCTTTCTCCCTGTAGTATGATTTTGAATGCATGTCCTCTGTCATTTTAAATTAATGTTTTCCTCTGCTTCTCTTGTGGTTAGAGATGTAAGTCAAAATGCAGAAGTGGATGCTCCAAAAAGGAGATTATCTAGGATTTAAACATTATGAATATGATTTGACCATCTTCGCCAATAAGCTACCACTGTAGCAGTACTGACATCAATACCAAATGTTTTTTTGTTTGTTTGAGGTAGATCAAAGTCATTGGCATTGAGTCAGGATAGAAAATCAAGTAAGTAATTCAAATGGTTGAATTCAAAGGAATTACTGGCTTCCTATTAGTCATTTTGTATAGCAAATTTACAGTTTTTGCAGTTTTACCAAATAATGAGACAGTACTATGCATGGATTGCAGAATGGCTGTGTATTTTACAAAGATTATATGGTCCAAGTTCTTTAAGTGGTAATAATTTTTTTTTTCCAGGCAGTAAAACACCTCACGTATGTTATTTGGATTAGCATTAAACACAGGCATGAATTCAGTATTAATGACTACAGTCATTACATTGACATCTCCTAGCACTGAAGATTAAATGGTGTTTTTTTGGCAAGAAGGAGAAAGCACTGAGCCAACACTTCAGCAAAGTTGACAATGATTTGCAGAAAGGCTGCCCTAAGTTACAGTGGCTTTCGATGCTTCTCTGGGCTCTGAATGGCCACATTTGGGTCGTACTGGATTGTAGCCTCCCCAACAGGCAAGGCATAGGAGCTGAAGCAGATATAAAAGAAGAGTGCAAGTAATTTTCCCAATGTCAGAGAACAAGTTAGTTGAGGAACCAGGTCTTTCCTGGGTCTTAATCTTAATTGATTTGATCATATTTGTCTCTATATGTTGCAGAGCACATCAGAGGCAAACGTAGCTGGCTCTGCCAGCTAACAGAGGATGAATTGATTCATTTTTGACTGCACATTTAGGGCACAGTTTAGAGGTCTTTTCAATGCTTTTCCAATACCATGAAGAGAAAGCATGTTTTGGGCTGTAGCCCACAGTGTTAGCTTTCACACTCCAAAGTAAAGATCAGCATATTCTTAAACTGAATCCAACTACCTTCCCCATCACAGGAGTGACAGTGACAAGAGGCCAAAAATAGCCTACTATTAGGCATCTCTGAGAGTCAGCACTCTTTGATCCTAGCTATTGAATGGGTAAAGATGGAGTCTATAAGGAATGAGAGTAGAGTTAAAGCTAAATAAACAGAAAACCACTGTTAAGAGCCACACAGGCTGTGGCAGATTCTGCAATTTGCTGCTCTCTGAAGTCTGCTTGAAGCACTGCTTCTGCGATAATCACTGCTCCTGTTTTGCTGATTCTTTTAGTGCATTTAGACTGTGATCCTTCTGGGAATGACATCAGTTACCTCAAAAATGGTGTTGATAGACTTCAGAGATGGCTGCATCTACAGTTTCCTTTCTAGACTACTTGATTTTATTTAATTAAAAATGAAAAGCCTGTGAAAGATTATTTTTATTAAATCTCTTCAGTGCTAGAACTTTGCAAAAGGAACGTGGCAATGCCTATTCACTTGATGTGCTGTGCAGTGCATGGAAGGCAGAGGCTTAGCCTGTCTTCATGCTCCAGCTCTGTCTCTTCATTGCAAACAGACAGTGAAATTCCATCACTAGGTTGATTAGGTAATTACTTTAAAGTCAACACTGAACAAATACTTTCCTGTAGCTAAGCCCAAAAAGTGGAAACAAACATTGCCCCACTTGACAAGTGCAGGAGTTTGTTATTGTCAATTACAGTTGACCACAAGTTTAAAATTACTCTTTCCAGTAAACATAAAGAGTATTTTATTTCATTTTATTGATTGAAAAATCCAATTTAAATAGGGAAAGGCTGCTACTGTGGCTTTTCTTGAAATGCTTCTTAAAACCACACTGTCTTATGAATATTTGGAGAAAGTAAATGGTTACTGAGATATTTCCAGCTTGATCATAAATGGTTTCAATTAGACATTATGAAGCAAACTGGAAATGTAGAATCTATGTTCAGTTAGGGATTGCTATATCCTTCACAAAGCATCCTAAAATTAACTTCTCTGTTTAACGCATTAAATTATCCCTAATTGCACATTTGAACAAAGGACTAAGACTCTTTTAATCAATCATTGACATAAAGTCTATTTGCTTTGCAAAACAGTAGGTTGATCAATGCAAACATTGGTATTTCAAGGTAAACTGTGATACATAATACTGTCATCGTGAGTTAGGAATTAGAATCAAATGTAATACTGTTAGAATGCCTGACATCAAGCATTACTATTGCTGCTGGCATAATTTTTAAGTGTGCTTAATTTCTTATGGTAATACATTTTGCAATCAAAAGTAATAAGACTAGAGATTGATTTCAAGCACTAGTATTCTGCTGACTTTACATGGCTGTGTCTCTGCTGGGATAGGAAACCCCCTTCTCCTAACTCTGTCAATGGCCATTATGATTACATTTTCAATATGAATTTGGGGAAAACACAAGCACTATTTTTTTTTTTTTAAATCCAAAAGTGTCATTATTTATTCTGCTCATAGTATGCCAGAGAGGAAGGAGCTCCCTCTTTCTTAACATGACAATGCAAAGGCTCTGTTCAGCATTCCTCTTCTCGGCTTCTCATGATTAATAATCCACACATGCATAAAGCATAGAGTTCGCTGTCCCAATTCCTACTGTGGTCTTCTATGCTTGTTTTTATGCCAGATTTTCTGTAGATTTGTCATTACCCCTGAAAACAAGACCTGTCTCTGACAATTTACTTGGCAAACCTTCAGGATAATCTGGTTTATGTTTTTGCAGTGTGCCAGCAAGGTGAATGGCGGTCTCTACACTACTACTAAAGACTATCCCGATGATGCTGTCCATTTTGCGAGGAGCCATCCACTGATGTATCAGCCCATCAAACCTGTTCATAAGAGACCAATACTAGTTAAAACAGATGGGAAGTACAATCTTAAACAAATAGCAGTGGACAGAGTGGAAGCTGAAGATGGGCAATATGATGTCTTGTTCATTGGCACAGGTAAATTAAAGAAAGCAAGGAAGACAACTGATTCAATAGGGTTTTTTTACGTCCAGGATGAATTAAATTGTGTATAGTCCAAAAATAAAAAATCAACATGATATTCTTTTTTAACAATCATTCTTTGCATGACTGCACCAGTCTTCACCTTACAAAGGAAGTTAGTCATTCTAGACATGTGCTTCACTGTGCTGATAATATTATATAGAAAAATAATGGTACTGAAACATTTAAAGACTAGGAAGAGAAACTTAAGTACAGGACTCCATTTTATTTTTTTCTTTCCAAACAAGAACATTAAATTAAATTCCTGAACAACTGGCCTTATTTTTAAAACTTCAGAACACAATCATGTATCTGAGCATAGTTCTGACCTGAGGCATAGAGACTTAAGAGAAACAAAGGTGATATGATTTTCAAAAATATAAGTTCAAGTTACTGGCTTTATTCCACAGTTTATTTTCCCCAATTCTGGAGACCACAAGTCTAGCTAATACCACTAAAAAGAAACTGCCAGCTTCCAGATTTGGGTTACCACACAGCTCAAGGAATGAAGGAGGAAATACGCAAGTTTCTTAAAAAGAAATTGTTAGAAGTTTTCTGCCAAGTTTACTTGTCTGTCTTTTGTGCCATTTTCATAAGATATAACAAACTTGTTTAAAGAGGATTTTTAAATATCTACCAAACAAATATGACTAAGGTAAAATATATCATAGACCTGCTCTCACTCTAAGCAACCAGAGAAAAAAAAACATTCTAATGGTATTTGAAAAATAAGAAAACTTAAGAAAATAACAGGAAAGCCTGGAAGTAGATAAGACTTTAGTGACATCTAATCTATCTGGAAAAAATCCAAGGATTCATACATTCACATTTTATCAATTTAACAACAGGAGTGGTATCACAAATAATTTTGACTACTTTGTCTATGAAAGCAGTTACAGTGAATTCACTATTTTTTACTAATGAAATTCCTCTGATAAGCACATTTCAGTGTTGAGAATATTCAAATGAAGCATGTTCGTAGAATAGCAAAGGCTTATTTATATTAGTGATGTTTTCTAAGCGTTTAAATTACCTCAGTATGGTCTCGGTATTGGACTTAGTGTGGTCTATAAAACATTGTTCCGTGTGCCACTTATTTCTGTACAGCAGATTTTATAATGATGCCCAGATTTTTCATATTTTCCACTTGCATATGTGGTTGAGATACTGTTTCAAATACTCTTGTACACAAGCCTTCTGTTCAGCAAAGTTGAATCCAAGGGGACTTATGTGTGTGCTTTAAGGCTGTGCTGGACTGGCACCCAACAGCTGCTTAATCTTCTTGAGATGTCTAATCTCAGGTGACAAGAAATTCCAGCATAGGAATTTGGGCTTTAGAAACTCTAAAACGAACCCTGCAATCTCTGCTCTGGCAAAACTCTCATCAAAAACCTCGCTGCTTCTCTTGGCAATATAATGTTAGAAAGGGTTAATTTTATTTTTTTGTCTGAGTCCAACACCTGCTGTGTAACATAAGTAAACAGGGTCTTACAGCTGAGCAGAAGTTTCCTTAGGGTAGCAGTGCAGGTTAGAAAGGTGGAGCCTGAACATCAGAGCTTTCATGTGTCTGTCAGCAGGATTCGAAGAGGGACTTATGAAAATCAGAGCTCAGAATGCAATTTCTTTTTACTGTTCCATCACCAAATGGATGCCTTTGATTACATATTCTCTTTGAGAAGAGGTATATGACCCCGGTTTAATGGTTCCTCTTTAAGTTTCCCCCTTTGATCTTTTCCTGAACATTTTTCCCAGTGCTTGTCTGCTTAATATTTCCCCTGTAAATCAAAGGTGACTGAAAAGAACAGAAGAAAGGAAGTTATATTTGCCATTGTTGATGACAGATTTTTAGATTAAGGAAAGCAAGACTATTCTAATAATAGTCAGCAAGACAAAGCTGAAGTGGTGGAAGACTAGATGCTATTTGTGTGTTTTCATTTCCTGCAAGAGCTGTAGTGACAGAGGGGCTGATAACTATAAACTCCAATGTGCCTTAGACTTTTTGAATGTGCAGCTTTTTTTTGGTTCATCTTCCTTCGATTAACACCTTCAGCTCAACAGCAGCATGGTATTTCCCTAGAGGAGAGCAAGAACTACAGACAATGAACCCCTGAAGGTTTTTGTACTCTTGCCTGGAGGAACTGAGCTGCTGCCAGCAATTCAGGATAGTTAGTAGTTTCCTAACTAGTGTAAACACTCAGATCCTATAATTAAAGCTACTTTACACTCCCTTGCCCTGATGGACTCAGATCCTGCCTACTCCATTTCTTTTTCAGAACTATGGTCACCCTTTTTGATCCTTTTGCAGCTCACCAAGGGGTTATGACCCAGAGTTTGAAAAATACAAGTCAATTAATTGAATAGCTCAGGGATGTCTCAGTTGACTCTTATTTCCCAGGGACAAATTGTCATATGTGTTTATTTTCTAAGAGTAAGAATCTTCATCAATAACAGCAATATGCAACGACCTGTACATATTTATAAATTTCTACCCATTATCAGTTTGAAGAGGTCATTTAGTGTATTTTAAGGCCATATAAATGTTTGTACCAATTATAACCTTTTGTTTTGTTTTATTTTTTTCTTTTAAAATTTATTCTCAGATAATGGAATTGTGCTGAAAGTCATTACAATTTACAATCAAGAGACAGAATCAATGGAAGAAGTGATTCTTGAAGAACTGCAAGTATTCAAGGTGAACTGTGCTGTATATGAAGCATATATTCAAGTCTTGAATTTTCTGCAGAATTACAATGTCTAAAAAATCTGAGGATAGTCAAATACATAATAGTTGTGTGCCAGAAATTTTCTTATATTCTAGTTACTTTATGACAGGAAATTTTCATTTTCAAGTGAAGTTTTTCTGAGGTGGAGTTATAGTCCAAGTACTGAAGCATATTGTAGCAAACCAGGACTACTGTCTTTCTGTTTACACGCTTGGAGGTTGTAGTGTGGCTTTTCACTAGAAAATTACTGGATTTTATTTAATTTTCCCTCGTATCCAATTAAGTATTTAAAAGAGTGTAACTGCATGCACAAAAATGTGCCTACTACAATCTTGGGAGTTTAAACGAGATCCAGATAAAAAAGCCAATCCTCAGAAAGACTGAATCAGTTAATCTGTCTTTACAGTGGGCAACTCTGAGTCCTAGTGAGGCAAAAATCCATTCTGTTTAAGAATAACCCTGGCTAAAACTCAGTATTTGGTATGTGGCAAAGCTAATATAATGAAATTCTCTTAGTGAGTATTCACATCATGTCATGTTATCCACATAAAGTAGGAGGCTAACCTGCTTGCAACCATAGGGAAAATCTAACATCCATACTTAGATATTTAAATCTGGTACCTGTATTTAGGCAGTGTAACTATTGACTTGTTGCCTGGGGG